>NC_048896.1:33806467-34002691 GCF_011077185.1 Oxyura jamaicensis
GAGGCGAGGCGCGGGGCGGCGCCGGCCGGCGGGGCGTGCTCTCGGCGGGGCCGCGCCTCTCCGTGCCGGCCGCGCGCCCCTTCCTCCGCGGCCCAAGGCAAAGCGCCGCCGCCGCCCGCCTCGTCCCAGGCCGGCGGAGCTACCCCCTCACCCCACCCCCCCCCCCCCCTCACATCCCGCGCCCGAGCAGCGGCTGGAGCCCGGCGGGCCGAGCCGAGCCGCGCGTGGAGATGAACACGGTGCTGTCCCGGGCCAACTCGCTCTTCGCCTTCTCGCTGAGCGTGATGGCGGCGCTCACCTTCGGCTGCTTCATCACCACCGCCTTCAAGGAGCGCAGCGTGCCCGTCAGCATCGCCATCTCCCGGGTCACGCTGTGAGTGCGGGGGGCGAGGGGCCGGTAACGGCGGGGGGGAGGGGGGGGCGGTAACGGCCGGGGCACGGTAACGGCAGGGGGGTGGTAACAGCCGGCTGCGGGGCCTGCCCGCTTCCCTTTCTCCCCCTCGCCGTTAACGCCCGGCCGCGGAGCAGCCCCGCTTCCTGCCCGCTGCCCCCTGCCGCGACCAATGAGGGAGCCCCACGACGGCGTCCGCCGCCTCCCGGCCCGGGCGGGGCTCGCGGGGGGCCGGGGCCCCAAGTGGCGGGCGGGGCCTGGGGCCGGCGGCCGGGGTCGGGCTGCGCCGAGGGGCGCCCACCGGCAGCCCGCGGGTGCCCTGAGGTGGGGTCGTGGCTTACACAGGGGGCCGGGTGTATGGCAGGAAGGCCGTGTGGGCTGCGGGGACTTCATTGCCCCGGAATTAACGTATATATATATATATCTGCGTTTTAAATTGTTAGTTCCCGCAGATGCTCCTTCTAGTAACGTATTTTCCTTTTTTTTTTTTATGGTGTGTGGGCGAGTTGTAGAGCATTAGGCTGACCCGGGTGGTTTGTCTTCCTGTGAAACCTACCAGGTGTGGAATATGTAACACCGCATCAAAAGTGCCATGCCCACATGACACAAGGCAAACTTGTGCCAGCAGAACCGTTTTTTTTCTTTTTTCTTTTTTCTTTTTTCTTTTTTTTTTTTTTCTTTCTCAAAGGAAACTTTGTCACAGGAAGCTTGCATCAAGTTAAGTGTGGGGCTATAGTTTCACAAGCAGTTGAGCTCCCGCCACCAAAAACTGAAGGCCTCAACTCAGGCTTCTGGTGGCATGCTCCCTTACCAGATGGGACATGAGAATAGGGTGCTCTGGACACCTTTCTGAGATGCTCTAACCCACTGTTGAGACAAAACATAGATGTGTTTTCTTACTGGCTTTGGTTTTGGTTAGTGAGTTAAAGCAGCTGATAGAGGTTTGGAGCCACCCCAAGGCAAGTGGCAGGAGTGGATGGCTGGCAGCAGCTTTTGAAAAGTAAGATGAGCCCAATTAAAGAGTGTGAACTGCAGTCACCTTTTGGATTGGTTTAATACCTCAAGGAAACAAACACATACTTATAGTGGATTGAGGGTTGCAAACAGCCTAAACTGGTGTAAAAAGATGTGAGGTAGCGTACTAATGCCTAACCTGGATAAAATTTATACTGTCAGTCCCTTCAGTGATGCACAGATCTGATGTTAATGAAAAGAAGAGGCATTATACCTTAGCTGTTTTTCTTGATCTTAGAATAAGTTCTGCAGGCCCCCAGTTTAAGCCTTATTACTTACAAAGGTGTTGATTTTTGCAAAGGGTTGGAAATGCCTACCAAGTCTTAAACTGGTTAGTTTTGATGGTATTTTTCTTGACTGTTGTCTCCGAAAGTGTTTTTTCACTGGTAACCTTTTCTTTCCCTCTGAGGTTACTAAATGTAATTTTCATGAAATTATATTTTACTAATTTTCACAGTAAAATAAATGCAATTGATAAGTTCATAATTATTGATACCTTTCTTACATGAGGAATTAGGGTTCACAGTTCATTTCCAGCCTGCTTATGGTACTCTTGTCGTAGACAGTGAGTTTGGTGAACTGATAAACTTTGATAATATCAAAATATCTGCTGTGCCTCAGTGTTATTTTCTGGTTTCTTTTTTTTTAATGCAGTTTACTGTGGCAACGTCAGATATTTCTCAAACAACAGATTTGTAATAAGGTTCCAAAACCATATGGTTTTTACAATGTAGAGAAAAGTAAGCATTTTCTTTCTACTGCTACTTAATGACTATATATGCCAAGGAGAATCTCTGTGAATTGTGAGAACTGCAAACGTAAGTGAGAGTTCATCAGAAACTTTGGAGTGTCATGTATGAGATTGAGGACTAGAGGCCTTTTATGTAAAGTCAAGAAATACTATTGAAAATGGTTGCCAGCAGACAGCTATGCTGCTGGTTTTCCAATCAGATTTGTATAGCCTGGGATGGGTAACGCATGCTTTGCTAAAAATGAAATGTAGTGTAGTTGAGTTACAGAGAAACACAGGTTTTTATTAACAGACAAAAAAAAAAAACAAACAAAAAAAAAACACCTATAGGCCATTTGTATAAATTACATTGAATTCTCTGGGGGCAAGGCTTGTCATTTGAGACTGGGTCTCCAAACCTGGAAGGCAGGCTTTATTTTATAATGTGGTTATATTTTAAACAAATATATTTAAAAGAAAATACAGGAAATGCATGAGGGAAGTATGCAATAAGAATAATAATTTATGTAAAGCGTGAGAGGGAAATAATGAGAAAAGATAATCTTGTGTTTTGTTTTATCTTAGAAAAAATGTGGAAGATTTCACTGGACCTAGAGAAAGAAGTGATCTGGGATTCGTCACGTTTGACATTACTGCAGATATCCTTAATGGAAAAAATGGTTTGAGAACATTTTGAAATGAGAACATCTTGACATTTATTTTTGTTACCTTATAATCTTCAGATATTCAGGACTTGAGGAAAACCAGCAATTTGTCTTAAAATCTAAATTTAAAGTAGTAAAAAATAGTATTTTACACAGCTAGGGCATGAAAATAGAACTTGGAATAGTTGTTATGTAAATGACACTGGGCGAGATGTTTTCTCTCCTTTTTTATACCTACTTTTAAAATAAGGTTCTGTAGGGAAGTGCAGTGCATCTAATAATGGGAAGTGCATTTTAATGCCAGGACATTATTAGCGTTAAGTGACGGTTGTACTGGTGGTTTGAGGTGTGAATTAATTGTAGGATTTACATAATACGTGGTTTGGACTGCCATACAAAGTCTAAGAACTCCAGTGCAACTTTCAAACTTGCTGTGAGGCTTTTAAAATTCTGGCCACATAATAGTTGTATACAAGTACCTGTCTTCCTTTAAAAAGACATTGCATTCCTTTACCTTCTTAGATGTTAAACTGTCAAATCTTTATTGTTTAGTAAAACAATAGTTTTTGTTTAGTGAAATTCACTGGGAAGCATATGAGGTACTACAAAATTTATCTCATTATTTTTTTACCTCTTTCTCATTACTGATACCTTTGGTCAACTTTTCCTTGTATTTTTCTTTTTGACTTCCCTGTTAGCCTGCTCCTATTAGGGAGAGAGAGTGGGTTGTGGGTATTCTTTGGTTTTGCTTGGGGTAGTTTTTTTGAAGATAGAAGGAAATCATTCTTAGGATTTAGGATTTTGGTATTAAAATATTTTTCTGCAGAAATCGGTACCAAATATAAGGCATCGTGCTTTACCTGAGGTGATTACACTAAGCTTTGCTTTGAATCTGGGCTTCAGGAGATTCCTGGGATTTTTTCCTCGTCTGTTTTTTTTTGTCACTGTATTAGACAGGACATAGGTTTCCTCTGTGCTTCAGTTTCCCTGTTTTGGAGAATGATACACTGTGTATGCAACCAAAACAAATACAATTCCTGAATGAATGTGAAAGCTGGATAAACAGGTTAACTAGATTTTTGCAGGTGTTTGTTGCATGGAATGAGAGGGATTCGTTTTATCAGCTGGAAGCAGGAGAGGAGAACTTACGCTGAGTTTTTTTCTCTGAAATTCTTATAGGTATTAAAACCAGAGACTGAAATTATTCTAAAGTTGATGAAATAAATTATATACAGTATATCTGAGAACTGAACAGGGCGAGTCAGAACAGGACCTCTAGAAGAAATGTTCTTATTCAAGGATTAGTCTGCAGTGTGTGGATGTTTCATGTTTTATTAATTTTGTATAAGGGTAGCAGTAGTTTTAAATTTAATTATAAAAATCCTGAATTAATCTTTCATGCTTGGCATAAATAAATCTTCCAGTGTATAGAGTTGTAAAATACAACTTTGATAGTTTTCTTTAGATGAAATCTGTAGAAAAGATATTGGTACATTGGCTGCCTTAACTAATGGACGTGAGTTGTTAGTCCTAGTGAGAATTAAATAAAATGACTGTTAGAAGAAAAACCTAGGGAAAGGAAAGGGGAGGAGGTGATTCTCAAAAGCTCTCTTGAGTGTGCTTAATAAATACATGGCTAGCTTTAGCAATTATTCCGGAGATCTCTTGTATGGGATTTCTTAATCTTGTTTGTTGTTTTGAGTAGATGACTAAAATATTCAAGTGAAATAGCTCCAGCTATTCTTGTGGAAACAGCATTTAGTTATGTAACTCTTTCGTTTCTTGCCTTTTGTTGAATTAGAAGTTTAAAAACATGATTCAGACTTGAGGTGAATGGAAAAAAAAAATATGTTCTGGATAACTGGAGAATACTGGAGATCTGTTCTGGATACTGAATAAAATAATAGAATAAAAAAGATTACGTCTTTGTAGGTTGGAGGAATAGGTTACAGTTAATCTTTACTATCAATTAAGAAGTATCAGCAGTAACACACTGTGTGTTTTATTGCTAAATAAACAACAGACAAGTATTCAGAATATCAGCTTTATTGTACTGATGGTCTCAAATGGCAGTTGTCAGTTCTTTACCATCAATCAATCTGGTTAGAGTTTTGTTACAGTCTAATAATCTGACTTTGTAGTAGGTAGGTAATTTGATAATTCCCGATGTCCCTTCCAATATGATAGATTCCAATCTACTGACTTCTCTAATGTTTGTAAGGCTCTCAACACTCTGTAATTTTTTTTTGGTTAATGCTATTATATCTTGATCCACAGTTGGATACCAGTGTTCTTTAATAGTATAAATAATAGTTTTGAAGGTATTTGCTGAAGAATCCTGTCTTGCATATTATATTTAAGATTTTACAATAGACCAACTAGCAATAGATTACAGTTACTGATTTGTAATGTTAAATATGGAACTCTTAAATCATTAGAGAAAATAGCTGTTAGTTGTGTTGTTTTTGTGTTTTTTTTTTGTTTGTTTGTTTGTTTTGTTTTTTTTGTCCAATTAATGAACCCTATTGCTTTAAAGTGATTGAAGTATATGTTAGAATTCGTGGAAATGTTCTGATTTACAAATAAGATGAGGTATGTTGAAATGTAAGAACTCACTGTAATTATCATAGTCTAGTTAGATCTTGTAAAAATAAAACAGGATTATGAAAATACAATATGGTGTTTTCCTTAACACACATACATCTGCAGAGTATATTTGACTGGAATGTTAAACAATTGTTTCTATATTTGTCTGCAGAATATTCAACAAAAAACAATGTAAGTATGAAGAAGAAAGTTGAAGCTATTACCCATTTTGTACTGCAACTATTTTTAACATTCTGAAGTTCTGCTGGGAAGAGTTAAGGCCAGTATTTCCTACTGGCTTGGACTGTTTTCACTGGCCTTCATGCTTATTATTTTCTTGATAGTTTAACTACAGGGTTGGAAGTTCAAAAGCTGATGAAACTTAACTTGCTATGTGTCTAGGAAACAGTGAGAAACCTAACACATGCCTTGCTGTTCACTTAGAATGGTGGACTGTGGCATTTTCACCTGTTTGTGCTGTCTGTTTTACTTTTCCCTAACTTTGCAATTGACTGCTGTTAGAGATATAGTGGTCTTTGGTCTGGCCAGATGTAGTGAGTCTTTTGTTCTTTGGTTACATAAATGCTTGCCCAGATAGCAACTGTAGCCTTATTTGTTATCTCATCCGATTTCTCAAAATAATTGGTCTTGTTTCATCCTTTAAATTGGTTGCTACTGGTACTTAACTTTGGGTAGCTTTTTTCCACTGTTCCACACAGCTCCTTTCAGAACAACCTATGGAAGTTAACCTTAATCAACTACCACACTGCTGGGGTAACACTGAACGCTGGTTTAATCTAGTATAGCTATATTGCAAGGATATAGTGAAGGCTTTTTTATCTGGCTACATAATACTATTTTTACACTGTATCTTTTTTTAAATATGCTAGTTGTTTTATAAATGCTGGTGAGTATTGCGTTGTGCTAAAATAGTTTTTAGGTATTTTGATTAGAGACTGGAACTTCATTGTTTTGCTTCATCTTTTATATATATATATATATATATATATATATATTTACTTAAATCACCAGTTCTCATAAATATTGAGAGATACTTTGTCTCAATTGGGCTGTATGGTGCTAAACAAGACTATAAGGATACCCACGTATCATTCTTACTATGTGACTACTTAGAAGAGCAGTATTTCAAATACTAAAGAATGTTTGGATCCATCTTTTAATGTGTTGATACAACTCTTTGAATTATGCTTGCAATTCATGCTGAGATTTTTTCCATTAATGTCAGCAAGAATGTTAAATACTTGGACAGTGTAGCCCTATTTGTCTTTTTGTTTGAGACAAAGTCTAAATGCCACCTTAGATTAGAAACAAGTTTTGCAATTCAAAAGGAACGCCCATCATACTTTGTTGTTCCGTTTATTGTGCTGCACTTCAGTGTGCAGTAGTACTAGTTTTCCCATCGGTCAATCATTTTTATTAAGTTAGTTGTATGAATTGGAAATGTACTTCAAGGTTTTTAGGTGGATAATGCCTTGAAAATTCAGTGACGGGAAGTGCTCTGTTAAGTTACCTTGCTGACTTAATTATAATTGCATTTTTAGGCTCTGAACCAAGTGGTCCTTTGGGACAAGATCATGTTGAGAGGAGATAATCCAAGACTGTTCTTAAAAGACATGAAGTCGAAGTACTTTTTCTTTGATGATGGAAATGGTCTCAAGTAAGTAAATTCTATTTGTAGTGTTTTTGTTTTTAATCCTGACATCTTGATTTATTTGCATTTTTTATGTATTTGTATTGCTGTGGTAAGGTAACTAGATTCTATCAGTCTATTGTGTCTTCATAGTTTAAGTGTTGGGATATTGTGTATCCCAAGATTGTCATCTGCTTCTGTAGACTAGAAAACAAACTGCCTCCAGTATTCTTGTTGGTCTGTAGAATTGATTCTGTGCTGCCCTAAATTCTGAAGTAGTTGAATATTAGTAAAAAAAATAAATAAAATAAAACCAAAAAGTCTTATCCAAAAAATAGATAATATTTCATGAAGTAACTACATAAAATCAAAAAGCCCGTTGTTTCTGGACAGGAAGACTATTTGTATCCCAAATAAATTAATGTTAGTATTTGTTAATTAAAGTAGTTAACGTCAGTACTTACGCTGATGTTCTTTTGTTGCTTTTGCAGGGGAAACAGGAACGTCACTTTGACTCTCTCCTGGAATGTTGTACCAAATGCCGGCATTCTACCTCTTGTGACAGGGTCAGGACATGTGTCTGTACCTTTCCCAGATACCTATGAAACAACAAAAAGTTATTAAATTATAATACTGAAGCAACATATTTTTATACTTGTATATTGTGAATAAATTTTATTGCAATTTCTTCTCACGTCCCATGCCACCCTCCAGTGAAAGGTACTTAATTTCCTCAGGTCTGACAGCATAGGAAAAGGAAATGAAAGTTCAAATTTTTTTTTTAATAGAACATTGAAGCTGAAACTTAAAGGGAAGGGTAAATTATGAAGTAATGGTTTTGGGGGGAAAACTGAGGAATTTTTTTTTCTTGGCCATCTGGGTATAAATCTACCTTTCTTTTAAATAAACATTTTTACACCAGAAACTGGTCTTACTGTTTTTTTGAGGTACTGTGATAGTTATTTTGTTTGTGTAGAACTCAAATACATTGACTGGAATTAAATTTCTGTGAGTGCCTGGAAGTTCAGTTTTAGAACATTTCTGCTAAATGCATGCTTGGAATGTTGCAGTGAGGTAACCTTGGACCTTTCTAGGACTGCCAAGAGCCACTTTGAAAAATGATAGATCATTGTAGTCAAGACTATAGGTCTTGTTTTGAGTGTCATTGATGTAGCACACTTGCAATACTGTATTATAAAGCATTTCAATAACTTTATAATACAGATAATACAGCTATTCTTATTGGAAGAATAAAAACAAATCTCAGTGTGATAAGCTTAAGTCAATAAGGAAAATAGAAGCTTTACTTTAACATTTTTTTAAATTTTTATTGGGATCTGCTAATTTTGTTAATTTTTATTGTGATCTGCTAATTTTTATTGGGATCTGCTCAGCAAGAAAAAGGAGCACACTGGTTCTGAAGAGGACTGGGACAACTAATATAAGAGGGGCCCTTCATAGCAAGGAACGAGACACATGTTCTCCAAAACAATCTGGGAAAACATCTAAGAAATATGGGATTTCCTATGGGAACAGAAATTTAGGTAGACTTACCAGCTTATATGAGTGTAAGTATACCTGTAAGCCCACCTGATCTTTTATCAACCACGAAAGATAGCAGTGAGTAGCAGTTTCAAGCAGAACCTCTGCCTCTCACTGGTTGCATGCACATCCTGCTCTGTGTCCTTCCACAGCTATGGGCACAAATGCTGAGAGGACAGAAAGAAAAACATGGGGTATCAGGATTGTCTTTTGGCAATAAAGGTGGTTTATACTGATCAAATAGTGTTTCTTGCTCATCAGGTATCCAGGAGAAAGAGCACTTGCCATTATTGCCTTCCTGATGGTTACTAATGTCATGTGTATATTCAAACAATGTATGGTGTAAATTAATTTATTGCTAAACACAAAATGTTCTGGATGCGTTGAAGATTTTCAAAAAGAGCAAATAATCTGAAATTAAAGCTATGAAGAAATTTTTTACTACTGTAAATCATGGAAAAATTAGAAGGGCATTGTGTCAAACATGTAGAGGTATAGATGCAGAACATTGAAAACTGAAAAAAAGACCACCAATAGGTACTGGTTCACCAATAGATGAACACAGAATTATGTCTAGATAGAAAAATGGATATTGACTTCAATTTGCTTGACTTCTTAAGCAATGCTGAAACTGGAAGACTGAAATCAAAAAGACTTTTACTGTCTGCAATATTTAGACAAGCAACGTGGATCTAAAATTGCATGTAAGTGCTGCCTCTTACCAGTAAGGTGATCTGTGATGAGACGCCTGCAAGTAGGGAGAAACTTCCCATAGGAGAGGCTGTCTTTGATAAGCCTGCTGTTCTATAGCATTAATTTCAGTCTGAAAGATGTAATGTCCATCATCAGAAAGGAAATTAAATACTCTAGAAAGAGATAAATGATCTTTGAGCCTAAAAGTGTACTAATTAGATCTTGTTCTTTTTCTCTGTTTTTTCACCACCGGGGGGAGGAGGGAGGCCTGACTAAAGGGGCTGTGACATTTTTACATTTTTTTTTTTTTTTTTAATTGCTGAACTGGAGACATTAAGTGAAGTGTTCAACACTTTCATATGTCTCTTAAGATGGCTTATGTGGTTATTTTAAATCTCTGCAATTGTAGTCATGTTTTATAAAGCAGCTGATTGCTCAATGTGATGCTTTTTAGCTAAAGAAAATTAAAAAAAAAAAAAAATGGAAGGCTGTTAGGTGGAATTCTGTTCTTCTAGTGTTCCATATTGAGAGTTTGCTGAAGGTCATAGTATGGCATTGTTGATTTGGGGTACAG
This sequence comes from Oxyura jamaicensis, assembly GCF_011077185.1. Taxonomy (NCBI): domain Eukaryota; kingdom Metazoa; phylum Chordata; class Aves; order Anseriformes; family Anatidae; genus Oxyura; species Oxyura jamaicensis. The sequence goes on from NC_048896.1 coordinate 33,816,314, forward strand.
ATACCATCCCTCAGAGCTACTGTTGGAGCAGGGGACCCTGGAATGGCTTGGAGCACTGTCAGTCTGGAGGGGATTCAATTCATGGCTGGAGTGATCTTAGATCCTGTCTAGTGCAAACTAAAATCTAACAGAGGTTAGATGTGTTGTTCTGCGATCTCACCTCTAATTTTATGCTGCAGAAGCTATACTGCTGTTATTAACATGCCAGCTAATTGCACCTGCTGACATTAGGACACTATTTGCATACAATTACTACAGGATTAATTTCTGCAGAAAATGCTGTTTTGGGTATCAATGGGACCTAAAAAAAAAAAAAGAGAGGAGGTTGGAGCCACGAATAACACAGTGCAAATAGTACATTCTAGGTAAAGGGTAAAGGGTAGCTACTAAGTGGGGCTCATTTCTTCTGGTCCATAGATGGAATACAGATGACTCCTTGGTATGAGGACAGATGAACAGTGATGTGTTCTGTTATGACTTTCAGGGAAAGTGGTGTTCGTGCTGAAAATAACGCCTTTTTAAAAAGCAGGAAAAGCAAAACCAAAGCAGGAAAGGAGAACTAATGAGCGTACCTCCTGGATTTAAGGTAAAAAGTAGTGTGACAGGGTACTTTCACAATATTTCCACCACTTGAAAGAAGTTAACTTCTGTTTGCTGCTTTTGGCTGCAAGAGAAAGTGGTCTCCTTTGCTGGGAGCTGACCCAAGAGCTGGCTGATCTTGAAGAGACCAGCTTGCTCTTTAAAAAGGAACTTTTAATGTTTATGAATTATCCCCAACTATTTACTTGGACTATAGGTAGGTATATTCTCTGTTGGCATAACAATCAGAGCGCTCTTAAAAAAAAATCCAGAAACTGCTTTGTCTTAATAAGCAAATATTTTGGTTTTGAAGTGTGAAAAATAAAAACTGTTTTTACAGCCCTATTTTAGGACAACTTTTCATTTGTACCCACCATGCTTAAATGAATTTCACTTCTCTGAACTAGTGCTGTATTCCACAGATTAGCATAATCAGCACTCTGAAATACATCTTGTTTTTAACATGCTTTGATATAAAATCTGTTGTTGTTTTTTTTTTCTTAAAAAAAAAAAAAAAGAATACAGTCATAGAGAAGAAAAAAAGTATTTTTAAAGATAATGGGGCAAAATAGTGGGGGGATTTTTTCCTTTTAGTTTTGCTTTTAATTGAGAAATAAGTGTTGGTGGGTTGATTTATCCACAAATTATTTTCCTGAAATGTTTACTGAAACTTATTTCTTGTGGCTTGGCATTCAACCACATTGCTGTATGCCTTTGGCAGCACTCATCCAATGAATGTAAAGGCTGTCTATGAAAGAGATGTTTTAACTTCAGAGACAAGGACCCACAGTCAGAAAACATTGGAGAGAAATCCGTCTTCATTTCTGAAAAATGTTATATTCCTGCCAGCAGACAGTAGCAGAATTTTGAGATACCAGAATTGTAACTTCAGGCATGATGCCTGCAGGTTTTCTAGCCTTTTTAGGTCATTGCAGTGTTTGAGGTAAGCACTTGTTGGGGCTGAAGAAGAAACCACCACTCCTGAGTTTATGATCAAGTTCTCAGAGGCAAGAACAGGTTTGTCCTGAGGGAAGATCGCCATAGAGGAGCATTTCAATGGCACTCTGAGTGCTTGCTCCTGGCTTCTCAGCCACTGAGAGGAACAGGATGCTCCCTGTTCCCTTCTTGGTTCAGGGAGTAAGGAGGAAAATTCCTTAGGTGGTCTCTTTAAGGCCTTTCAAAAAGCCAAATGACTACTGTATTTTGCTGTGATAATTCTCAAAACATTTCTAAAAAGAACACTCTTTTAGGGAAACAAATGGCCTGTGGTTCATCTTGTCTCTTCTGATGCATCTTACAAGAAGAAGCAACTGGCAGCTGATTGTTCTCTTAGATGCGTTACTAACTAAATAGTGCTGGTTTATGTAGCGATGTGTACAAAATATCTATTCCCGAGCAACCAATTTACTTAATGTGAAAGGGCTTGAAACCCCTTTGTAGGAAATTTAAACCAAACCCACCTCCAATGCATTTCAGATAGCAATTTATTGAGGTGCTGGAGACAGTTCTTGTCTAAGGTCCAAAAAAGTGAACTCTTACAGTATCTTGGGTTTCTATTTACTGATTGGAGCATGCAGCATGAAACGGAAAACACTATGTGCACGAAAGGAAAATAACTATTTAGAATATCTATTTAAACCTCTACTGCCCTGCACGTACAGTCTTATTTATGGATCCACAGTATAGATACTGAAAATAGAAGGACATGTAGAATATAAATTACTAGTCATTGTTTACTTTTTTAAATAACTTCCTTCTGAACAATGAAGCTAAAGCTGGTTGTTAAATTGCTTAACAGCCAGATTCAAATAGAGTTCCTGCATTATTTTTGGATTACATACAGAAAATACTATCTCTCTGGAAAGGATTTTAAAGGATGTTTTGCAGAAGCAGTTCTGTAAAATGAGAGAAAAAAAAAAAAGTGATAACAAAAATTGGAGGAGTAATTGCATTCTGAATTTGTCTCAGAAACTACATAAAAAGTAAATATTTGAAAGTCTTCTGAACTGGAAGGATGCTATTCCAGTTTATTTGGCTTCTTCATTCTGGAAGAAATTTAAGATTTTCCTTTCTGAAAAACAATTTAACTTTATGCAAACAAACAGGCATATATACTTTTTAGTATGAGGAATTCCATTGTTAGAACACATGTGAATATCTGTATTACACTATTAAGATCAGGCATATTTTTACTAAAATAAACAAAAACCAACAAACAACAACAAAGGAAAGCCCCAAACTTAGCTTGAACAACTGAAACTACTGCTGGATCTTTTTCCCCTGAGTGCTTCTAGCTGCATTTCCTGACGTTTTTGTGAAACTTTCTTAGAGAGATGAAGTTAAAGTAAGCGTACCATTGTTAAGGTTTCTTATCCCCTTAATATAGTGTCAAACTAATAGTCCTTTTACACAAAATAATATTTAGTTTATCCACAAATAATTAATTTGTTTTTATTTACCTGGATGGATAACTAGATCCTTTTCTTTCTCTCTTTTTTTTTTTTTTTTTTTTAAAAAAAATCAAACTCCAACATTGTTGCATTTCGGGTATCTAATGGGTGATAGAGGAAATAATGAAATTTTAATTCCTCTACATATAAGTATTAAGGAATAACAACAGAAAACAACTACCCTCTGAATCATTCTAACATTATCCAGAATTACAAGACATTTGATTTAAAAAAATAAAAATGGAGCCAACTGCAGCATTAAGAAGAAATTTCAAAACTCAGAAGTAGTCAAAGGTGCCATTTAACCTCGTATCCTTTCCTCCCTCCCCCAGGCTCCATGCTGATGAGGCCCACCAAAGCCACCTGTAACTCACAGGTGTGTAATCAGCTGTATGCCCTGGTTAGCAGTGCCACAGGCTGCCAGTACTGAAAAAATAGCTCATACTCCTTAAAATCACAACTGGTAAAAATGGATTAGAAAGAATGTGTTTATTCTCAGCACTAGAGGCTGGTGAGAGTGAACAAGCATTTTTGTAATTTTGAGACATATTTATATTATGTCCTTAACACTGGTAACAGTAATTGTCATGTATTTTGCAGCGGTAATCCAGTGTTCCAAGTGTTTTACAATAATTATCTGTACTTATTTCCACAGGCAGTCTGGCATTCTGAAGCCATATCAGCACTGCTTTTTCAAGTGACCATCTCAAAATTACCATGAAGCCCTTTCTAGAATAGTCTCTGGAGTGCGACTGACCTCCTGCAATATTTGCACCACCTGGCTTCACAAGTGCTTGCTGGGTGCAATTACCTAGGGGTAATTGATGAGGGCTCCCTTCCCAGAACCAGGCTTTGGACAGCACATGTAGGCTCTGTGGTGCTGCGGGGAGAACAGGTATGCTCTTATTAATTTGATCTGACACTTTGTTCAGGGTTTCTTCTTGCTGTTAGAGAGGTGTTGTTGTTTTGTGTTTCTTTTCCAAGCGGTAGCTATGGTCTTGGGTGTTTGTCCGGGGGATGAAGGAGGTGGGTTTGGCATGCAGGAGAGATTTCAGAGTGAAGTGATGTGAGCTACTATGAGAAAAAGTAGTTTTCATGTGACTGTAGAAGATTGGGAAATGAGTGTGGGGCTTCATTGTAAGAAATATTTGTCGTTAAGAATGACTTGCATTAGATGTAACAAAGTAGTTGACAAGTCAGGAAGAGAGAAGAGGTTTTTTTTCATGTACAGTAGCAATTGAAGATTAAGATGGAACTAGTTTAACTGTGATTGGGAAGCCATAGTGATGAGGTTGGTTGTGGCTGCTTAAGTGTCTTTTTCACCACTGCCACCCCCCTCTTTATTTCTGAAAGGTAATTTCTTTCCTTTTCTATATGTTGAAATCATAGAAACATAGAGGGGCACTCTTGCTTGAAATCTAGCCGTATATGTGGCAATGGCCAATGCTGGTATTCCTCTCTCTTTAGGATTTCTATTTATTTACTTTATTATTTTACATTTGTAAATGTTAAGATTCATTGGTGAAGTGACTTGAAAAACTTGAAACTGTTATTAAATTACTTTAAATAATAGATTTCATCAGATATGTCATCTGAGTTTCCTATAAGGAGTATCTGGTTTCTCAAGTTTTGATCCACTTCCAGATGACAAATGAACTTTGCTTCGTTGTAAACTCTCTGTATTCTCAAGTCTCCTAAATGGAGTATCTTATCAGAACTTGTCTTTTCAAAGGTGATCAAAAAAACAGAGTTGGTGTATTTATTCATAGTAGTATCCCTAGAAAGAGTGAAGACTATCAGGCTATCCTGATTGAAATAAAACTTTTGACCCTGCCTGCTGTGATACTAATGAGTCATGGAGAAAAGATCATTAAAGGGGAAAATACCTGAAGATAAGTGTAAAACTGTTTGGAAGATGGTACAAAAGTAGTAACTACAAGGGTTTCGCTATTGAACTAGAAGACTACAATGGGCTTTGTGTTTTAAAGGACTTTTTTCCTCTTCTGAAACTTGTGTTGCTCACTATTCATTAACAGAAGGGGTGATAGAATAGGAATTATGCTTAATTATGCATTCAGAGACTATGCTAAGAGTAGAAAGTTGTAATTGTTCTGAGAGCAAAAGTACTTAGTAAATCATGTTAAATAATTCTTATGTGTTTATCTCTATAAAACTCACAGGTGGGTTACTTTGTAAGTGCTTTAAGTGCTTTTTGACAATGGACTCTAACTCGAAGTGCAGAACAGGAATTCATGTGTGTTTTGTTTTGTTTTTTTTTTGGGGGGGGGGGTTGTTTTATTTTTACAAAATGTTTAAGAGTACATTGAGTTGTAGGTCTTGACATACATAATACTTTACTGTACGCGGGAAGAAAAATAAGTGTCACATCTCCTCAGAGTAGACGGTGGTAGAATCTGTTTTCTTAAAATATTTGTTTGAATATTTAGTCTTAACTTTCCCCCTCACCCATTAAGAAGAACTTTCCAAGGTTATCACACATTTTCTAGGAAGTTATCTCTCCAGAATTCTTTCTGGAAATAACTTATGCCAATATCTATCTCGGTTAGTTTATATCTAATGGATCTTGCCTCTGGGAAAAGTGATGATATAGATTAAATCGTTCCATTGAACGTACCCAGCTTTTGTGCTTCTCTCATGGGTTTTGATGAAGACAGCATTCCCTACTTGTATTACACTGTGTAAGCTATTGATGTGGGCACCAGCATCCCACTTCTACCCTGAGATGAGTGTAGCAATGGGAGAGCAGTTGAATCCATGTCTTCCTTGTCATGATGGTACAGCAGCAATTTGTTTATGCATCTAAAGGTTTCAGAGGGAAAGACTGTGGTTACAAATTAGCATTTATACCATCTTATTAATGTAAATGAAACTACCACAACTGACCTGAATATATGAATTGATCCTCCAGGTAGTATATTCATGTTCACAGAGCAAGGATTCCAGGTAACTCTGTTTCAAAAGTTAAAATTGCAGGCTGTCATGAAGGGTAAGACAGCAGTTTCTTGAAACTGAAGTCTGGTCCTGAAATTTTGGTGGCTTAGTTGCCAGAGCTGAGATAAGAGATTCATTGACTCTTCAGATGCTTGTAGCGGATGTGACTTTGTAAAATGCTTCAGGAATGCAGTCTTAATTACTGCATACAATCTTAGGAGCATACAGCTGGTAGCAATAGCTGTAAACACAGAAAAATTACAATGAATCTCTAACTAAACTACTGTTATTTTGTTGTTGTTTGGGATAGCTAGGGGAGAAGGAAAGGTAGGGGAACAGTTGCCAAGAGGACACTTTTAATGTTGATGGTTTTATTGCTTTCTAGATTTAAAAAATTATGCACATGTAAAAACAATGTAATATCAGATAACAAATATAAGATATTTTATGAAGTATTTGTGATTGAGAATTTATCCTTAATTTCCCTCATCCTATCCAATTAATCTTTATTGGAAATCTAGGCACTAATTTCTTGAGCAACTGATTAAATGAATGACTTAGAGATGACTGGCTATTTTCCTAGCCTTTGTGATATTTAATGACAAACTGCTAATTTATTGCTCAGTAGGATTATGCTAGATATATGTATATTTTACAGTTAATGCAAATTTATTGTATTGTATTCAATTTAATTTTGTTGCTTCTAGGTATCCCATTGCATAAGTGCATGCAATTCAAGTACATGTGCAATTGTATCCGCATAATCTAAAGTACAGATCAGAAGCTGGATTTTAGTTGAACAGCTTAATGCGGTAGTAGACCTGGACTGAGCAGGAAGTGTTACAAATACTTCTTTCAAAAGATGTTCAAGTGTTTTTTGCCAATAATTATATTTTAAAGGAACTTTCTGATCTTTAGCTGAAAGTGGCTGGGAAATTTGCTACGTGCAACTTAGCATATGTCACTGAAGCCATTTCTTCAGTACAGGCAGAAGTTCACATAGATAAGACCAATAAATAGTTTATACCTTTCATAATTGTGAAGTTTCACCAGTGTATTTGGATCTAAGAAATGCATTGCTTATAATTGCTAGAAATCTGTGAAGATGGATGAAATAATAATTCTGAATGGCTCCAAGTAAAATAGTGCTATGTCTTGGGAAAGGGCCATGCTAATCAATCATTCTTTGATGCTCTGGCATCTAGAATTGCCACCTTTCTGTCAAAATTGAAAAGAAAACAATAAATCTAGAAAGGAAGTCAGGCCCTTGATGCTGGGCCAAAGTCCATGATCACTTTTATTCCATATTTGTAGAACAGCTATATTTACAGCAGGGTGTAAAGTTATTTTTGCCAGAAAGCAGAGCACTGTTTTCAAACTAGGAGGGTCTAAAACCAGAAGTCTGTGCTGTTTCAAGAATGTGCTGCTGCTTAGCTTTAGAATTAAAAATAATGTCTTTGACCAAGATATAGAACGTTTGTGGGTTTTAATGTCATTTGCATTCCTACAAGCTTATTTTTAATGCATTTCCTTGCTATATGAAAAAAAAAAAAACATTATTATCCTTTTTTACTGTTTAAAAAAAGTAAGTTTTAAAAGCTTAACAAATGAGAAATACTGGCAAAGGAACTCCATACCATGTTATTCTAGATTAATGGTAAGCTATGCGATGTCTGAAGTCTTTTAGGTAAAAAAGATTGCAGATTTAATGTTCTTAATTATCTTTAAAGAGATGGATTTTGTTCCTGCAAGCGCTTAAAACTTCCATTTGGATATTTATGTAAAAAATTAATGAAACTTGGTGACATAAAAGCATATAGGTATTGTCTTTACTTGGTGAATAGTCAGACCTATTATCTTTCCCTGTTCCCCATTTTTATCTTATCAATGAGAAATTTGAAAAGCAGCTGTTGAGTTCTTGAAAATGGGCAGTAGGCCACTCCTTAAAGGTAGATAATTTCATGTAGGACCTCATCAGTGTTCATCAAAGTCAGTGAATATCCTAAGATGGAGAATATCTATGCTTTCCTGGATACTTGGCATAGCAACTATACATTAAGTTCATTAGTTATGTTTCTTTTGTTTTATGCTCTTGTTAACCTGTCAGGATAAGGAAATGTTTAAGTACTATAAAAGAATCATACATTTTAGTGGCAAATGAAAGTTCTACATTATTTTTCTTTATTTTACATATATAAGTGGATCGGTTATCAAATAAACTTAGGCCATCAGTTGGTTCAGAGACAGCGTGGGCTTTTTCTCTGCTGACTTAGCCCTCTAACACATTGTTGGCTATACTTGCTGAACCTGCAAGAAATTGGATTCATCCTTTAGCATTCATAAACATGTATTAGGGTGGAGTAAGATCATGAGGAAAACAGTGATTTCTTCTGCTAGAAGAGATGAAGATGTGTGATAGTATTTATTTAAGCAGGTGTATGAGAGCTTCATCTCTGTGCCTGCACAAAAAGGATTCTGGCTTTCAGATCTGCTTGGTGAGCAGCTGAGGACTGTCAGTGGAGCATGAACCCCTAGTGCTACCTGGGGATTCATGAGAGATTTGTTACTTCATATAGTTAAAATCTGAATTTTGGTATGTCTCTTTTTTTTTTTCCCCTCCAAAAAGTATACAAACTGTTATCCTTTCATTGAGACCCAATAACTGCATATGTGTATCTACAGCTCAGTGTAATATTTTAAAGAGATCTCAAGAGGATTTTGGTGCTGCTTATATATCTGGGGAATCAGTTTCAAACAAGATTTGTCCGCCCTATTCTATGCGATGTATCACAAAATTAAAAATAATAATAAAGGGCTGGAAGTTACTAGGAAGCTAGACTGACTTGTCACCTCCAGGAAAGCACAGACTTATTTTTTTCATTATTTATTTATTTTTGTGAAACAATGGTCTGCTACTCTTCAACAATTTTTAAATCCATCACTTTGTTTTGGTTGTTATCTTACTTTTTCCTCCTGCCAAAGAGAATTGCAGATGCTTTGAGTTCAGAAAACTTACATGCACTTGATATTAAATTCAAGGTACTTTTGTGCTGTCTTTCTAGCAGAATTGTAGCAAACTATAGCTTTCACATTGCATGCCTTCAGAATGGTACATTATGACACAGAGATTGAGCAGATGTTCTACAGGATTGTTTTATTTGGTATAGAGATTCAAAAAGTGAAAATAAAAATGAGTGGAGGCAGTACATTTTACTCTTTAAAATATATATATATTTTCTTCATTTCATTTGGCTTATGGTGATGTTTCTGCAAGGAAAGAAAAAATCTTGACAAGTAACTTTTTTGTTTGTTTTTGAAAGATCAGTTTTCATGGCTGAAAGGGTTCTGTTATTTGATATTCATAATGGTCAGTTGTTAAATTTGGGAGTTCTGAATTTTGCTCTTTTTTTCCCTTTTTAAGCTTTTTTTTTTTTTTTTCAAGCAGCATTTTGTCTTCAATGTATGTATTAAAGGTTTTATGAAATGTTTTACACTTTCCCCTTTTCATTTATATATTTTTCTGTTTCTCCTGTTTTCTGACTGTTGGCTCCTTTTAATGCACAATTTCTAAATTATGTTTTATCAGGACATGGTGTTATACAGTTGCTTCATAAAATCACAGGGCCACCCCAATATTTTTTTTAAAGGAACTTTGTCTTTTCACCTTTAATGAAATGGTAAAATACTGAAAATCTTCACTTTATCATTTTATCAGCTTTGGGGCAGTCCTCTTTTGTTACGTTTTCTACTGCAGTATCCTTCATTTTCTCCCATGTCTTTGCTGGCTTCTAAGAAGCCTGCTTAAATAAAGGCACACTTTATAGTCTGTCACAATAGGGACTTTTCTAGGTCTGTAGTGGGCATTCCTGCAGTCCTGCTGGTTCAGTTAGCAAGTATATTTTTTTCATAGCATGACTGAAATATTACAGAATAGTGTAGAAATAGCTTTCTAAAAATGTTCAATCTAAACAAAGAAGTACAATAACACTAGAACTGCCTATGCTAATTTATTAGAAGTAATGTGCACAAAAAATCCGTTGGAAAAACTTTTCTCTTGAGGATTGGATTTGATCACTCCTGCAAGAAAAGTTTGTAAGAAAGTCTAAGACACTATCTTATGTCTAACAAATAAAAGTAGTTGTGATGCAGTTCAGTTTTGAAAATACATTGTGACTGTAATAATTTAAATCTCTTCTTGTTTGAATAATGTTTATATTCTAAAGCATCTGTCTTAATCTAATGGCCAAAGAGTTTGATTCAACATTTTCCAGTTTATATAATTACCAGCAGATGTCAGGCATTCACTTTACAAAACAACTGAGCTCAGAAAGTGTCCATATTCACAGAAGGATATAAAAGCCTTTCATTTTAAATTTAGGTACACAGCACTAGTGTTTAGCTTCTCACCTGTTAATTGTGAGAGAGTTTAAGTTAATAGTGACTTTTTGGGGTGTTATGTGTTAAACAGTGGTAGGCTCAATCTTAATGTGACATTTCTCAATATTTGGCATATTACATATACCATCATAAATATGGGAAAAATATTTGTTTGCACATGTACATAAATTATATTTTTGCATTTGTGTTCTCTGCCCACTAAGTGTTTGGTGATATTTAAGACAGTGCTGTTTAGTTTAACCCTGGAACTTAATTCAGAATCTGCTGCAAATGAAAGAATCTTTATGGTTAAAGCCTACTCCTGGAGTTAAGACACAGTGATGTTATTCTTTGCTCTTCTATAAATCTCTCACAGACCAAAGAAGTAGTTACAAATGACAAAGCTATGGTTCAGAGTTTAGAAACACATAGGAACAATAGTTGACTGCCTCACAAGCACCTTGAAACCTAATTTCTTGTGAATGAAAATAAAATTTATCGACTTTGAACTGTATGAATAAAGAATTGCTGTGTGGAGTGACAAGACCAGACAGCATCATTCGACCTGTTTTTTTGATGGTCTGCTGTTTTTCTGAATAGCTTTGAGGCAATTTTCGATGTATTTTTAACTGCCTGTGAAGTGTTTCCTGCAAGAAACAAAATAAAAATATTTTTCCTAAATATCTGGGTGGTGGAGCACAAATGGCTGTCCTTTGAAGCCGGGTGGTATTTCTCTGCTGATAACCATACTGACCCCATTCCTTAAGGTAAAGGTCTATGTGCTGAGCATTTGCCCATGCTAAGTGGGAACAGCTGCTTCCCCAAAAGACAAGACACAATTCAGTTGTTAGTGGTGCAGCATCAAGGGTCTCAAAGCAACAAGATTCAACATGAAATGAGAACTGCTGCCCTTGGCAGTTCCCACTGTATTAAACCACTGTTAAACGATCACTGTTTTTATCCTCTCCCTACCAAACTTTAACAGCTACAAATAAGAAGGAACAAAATAAATGGCATAAGAAAATATACTTTATGTGGGGGGGGGCGGGGGGGGGGAAGAGAGAGGACTGTATTTTGGCTCTTCTGTACCTGTTCTAGAACGCTGAGTTTTTATTTCTCATGTACAAGCACTAGGAAGGCCTTTTTGGTCAAAAACAAAATGGAAAGACAAAGACTAGATCTGCTACAACTAGGCATCAGTAGTGTTCATAATGTACTTTGAAAGTGCAGCAGTAGAGCTAAGCTCAGATGAGATATGATATAGTATGACCTTCTGTAAAGGTGACAAACTTGGAAGGAAATCTTGCTTGCCTCCTCCACATAATACATCTTGGCTCAAGAGCAGATGCTCCTGTAGCATGCAGTGGGGAATAATTTACTGATGAACACACTTTTGCTCTGAACAAGTAAAGCATAGCTACTTTCACATCATGCAAAAAGAATCAGTTTGGGTCTGCTGAAAACCACGCTTCATGGAATCACAGAACAGCTGAGGCTGAAGGGATCTCTGGGTCCAACCCTCCTGCTGAAGCAGTGCCACCCAGAGCAAGTTGCCCAGGACCATGTCCCAGGTGGTTTTTGAGGATCTCCAAGGTGGGAGAGTTCACAACCTCTCTGTCAGCCTGTGCCGGTGCTTCATCATTAGTGCAATAAAGAAGTGCTTGCTGGAATTCAGAGGGAACCTCCTCTGTTCCAGTTTGTGTCTGCCTAGTAGTTTCTGATACTCAGTGACTTCTTGTGACTGAGAGCATGGTTATGTTTGCATATCTTTCCCTTGGACCTCAGTCATTTCTGAACTGCTGGAAGCTCAACCAAATGTTTACCTTCAGTGGTTGAGTCCAAAGCCTGAAAACAACTCGGCCAAAGGGCATCCCACCCTGCCAACACATGCACAAAGTAACTTCTGGCAAAGAGCAGTATTTCATAGATGGCTTGGAACAAATAATGCATTAAGAGACAAATAACAGTAACATTGTCATCCAATTAATGTGTGTAAACTATGACAGGCCCTTTGGAAATGTCCTCTATTCATGGGAATATTCGCTATAAACCTGTCACAAGAGTGGCTGGAGGCACTGCAGTGAAATCTGCCTGGGATGGGGTGCACACCCCTGGGCTTGTAAGGCTGAGGGGAGGGAGCACACCAGGGTTACTGCCAGGTTGGAGTTGACTCCGACTCCTCAGCACTTTTATTGCTTTAGCAAGATGGAGCTGGAGCAGCTTCTTCTGCTCGCTGCTGTTGTGGGGGTTTTGCAGTGCATCAGCACAATCAGCCTGGGGCATGGTGGCACAGCTGGCCTGTGGGACCAGCCTCTGCCCAAGACAAGGCTGCAACCAGCTGTGGGGGTGTGTTGCTGTTCTTCAGCACATGCCCATTCATTTTTGGCTCAGATCTGCCTTTTCCACTTAGCCTCGAGAGTCATATGTTCATAGTTTTGAGAGTAGTGGTATTGATCAAAGTGGTGGCATGTAAAGACATGCACCAGGAAAAGGTTCACTTTTAAATGGAAAACATGTAAAAAGGCACATAACTGTACAGTGCATTAGCAGCACGGTCTCTAGTTATACAAATAGTCCTGTTGTAATCCCTTTCAAAGGAGAAAATACTAGTTTCTATTTCCTACTGATATAAAGGTATTTTTCATTAGCAATATTACAATGTACCAACGAGACTTCTGAAGACTTAATGAAGAAAATCCAATCAAGCAGTGAAAAATATTTTAAAATGGCACAATTAATAAAATTTCCTATGGTATTAAGTTACATTAATGGCTCAAATAATCTGTTATTAACACCCTCTAACACACTGAGCAATGTTTCATTTAAGAGTGCTTGAGGTTATCAGCACAAAACATGCCTCTGTCACTAGATGGCACTCTTACATACAGTTCTGATTTATTTTATTTTATTTTATTTCATTTTAAGAGCACCAGCAAGTTTTTAACACTGAGAGAAAACAGCTTTTGGGATAGTTTTCATGGATAAGTGCAGAAAACAAGAAAAGAGAAAAGAGTTAACCCTAAGTTAACCCTAAGACAGGGCTGTTTCCTAAAAACTATGTATTTAAGCTCCCCAAAACAGACACATCTTAGCAATGCTTGCAGTCAGTCAGTTGTGTGTGAGGACCACCAGTAGATAGTGTGAAATAGAAATTGCGTGAGGTATTTATGCAGTTTGTGTCATAGTGCTCCTTCGTGAAAAGGCAGACTGAAAAATCTTAGCATCTGATTATTTGTGGTAGCTGTGTAATACTGTGTCTAGCACAGGCAACATGTTAAAGCTTGCGAGACCATTCCCCTTATTTTCATGGCTTGTGTGGGTTTTATATTTTTATATTTTTCAAACCTCTAGACCCAGTTTTAAGAGAGTTACTGAAACTGTAGGAAAGCAGCATTTGGCAGAGCCCAATGTGCAGATACTGCACTTGTGTCATGCTCAGAAATTCCACCAGTGTCAAAGGCAACTCCACAGACGGAACACATGAAGGGTCCACAATGCAAAGACTGCATGAAGTGAATTATATGGGGGAAACGAAGCCTTGCAGTTTCCTTCACTTATCACAGTGTGCCTGGCTATTGCACAACAGATGGGGTCAAGTGACCTCTTAATGCACATACAGACCAGTGCCCATTAATCTTGAAGGGAGGTAAGATTTCATGGTATGTAGGGATGTTTTTTTCCTCTTGTGCTGAAATAGAGAGACACAATAGGGAAATTAAGTCTTGATGATGTATTCACTTTGCACAAATGCCATATTATGTTAAGATAAAATCATATTCCCTTTCCTTCTTATTGTAATGGATCATAAAACATTGTTGCACAAGTTGAGTGCATTTTATTTGCTGCTAAGAAGTCACATTGCCGCAAAGTTTAAATAAGTTTGTCTTCAGCAAGGAAACAAAATTATTAATTCCTACCTTTAATCCAAAATATTACCAGCTAAAATTAAATGTCTACTTTGTTGACATGGCATTTGAAAATCTATTGCAATGGTTTTCTCAGTCTTTATTACCAATGGATATGTTTCCATTACTGTTGTTCATTCATGAGAACAAGGGAAATGATGCAGGATGAGCTGGTGAGAAAATTTAGAGGAAACAATAGTAATGACTCACATCTGAAGTCTGTTCTTTAGAAATTCCCACCTTTCAAAGAAGGTCTGCTAAAGAAAACTCAAAGCAATGTTCTAGCCAAGTCAAAGTTATACTGAAGACATACTATGGCATGCAAAGTATTGTTTTAAAAGAGGCAAACCAATCTGCTTGTAATTTTATTCTGAACTTTTTTTAGATTAATAAAAGGCTAAAAATTACTTGCCCAATACATTGTCTTCAGAGACTGCCCTTTCTTTGGAGACTTACAGGAGTTGAATTCTGCAAAGAGCTGACTGCTTTCTCTGGGGTTAAGTTTCTTCATTCTTTGGAGCAGTGTTTTGAAGTGTTTAGCAGAATATGTTAAATACTTCAAAGGCTTAGGTCTTTAAAACATTAAATTCAGTACAACGTTACAAAAAGGAGTGCTAAAACAGGAACACTGCAGCCAAAAGAAGAGAATGCATTGCAAGATGGCAAGCAATAGATTGTGATGGATTTTTGTGCTTTAGTTTTCATGCACTTTACATATGTGTGATGAAGGAGAGATGTTTTCAAACACAACTCTCTTTTTTTTTTTTTCCGACCCCTTCTACCTTCAAGTTCTTCTGTAAAGTTTTTTTTTTGTTGTTGTTTTGGTGTGTTGTTGTTGTTTGTAGCTAGCGTGTATAGTTCCTCTGGAGTTTCCCAAACACTTCTCTTTGTGACTACACTTGGGAACAAATTAAGTTAGACACCTAATTTTACTAGTGACAAACATTCTTAAGTGAATAGTTTTTCTTTTGTGTTGGAAAATGGGACAGTGTCACATATTAGAGAAATTGAGTTCAGCGTAGCAAGATTTTTATCCGCCACTGGTATGTATCTCTGCATATGGCTTCTGTTACATGACAGTTTAGAAGGCATATTTTCTCATGAATGCTTCTAGCTGTCATGTTAAAGGAGTCTTTTGTTTATCTGAGAGATGAAGTTAAAATTACAGAAGTTGTATTTTTAGTGGTGATTTGATGTATATATAGCACTGAGAACACTAATAGGTTAAAGTCGTCTGTTAATCCTCTAAACAGAAAACACTCTGTGTCACACACAGTCATTTTCATGTTAATTTATCAGCGTTCCTTAACTATGTCTGGCAAACTCTTTAAACTGTCATCTGGAAGAGTTACGCCTATGTATGTGTTCTTTTTATTTTTACAGTAAAAAACATACTGAGACTTTTTAATATAGGTATGTTAATGTCACCAAGTTACCAGATATTTCAGTTGCTTGTATGCTGAAAAATCTTTAAATATGTTGTAAAGTGAGTGATTTAATAAAAATACAGGCTCAGAACATTCACAGATGTAGTGAAATATGAAAGGTAATATGTATGGAAATTCACAGAGCAATACAGTCTATATAGGCATACTATGATATATTTATGAGGTGTGCAATGGATCACTAAAAATGAAATAATGTTTATGAGAATGGATGGCTACAAAGTTGATTTCTGTGAACATTTAATTCCTTTGTATCAGTATACTGATCTTGGAGATCTTTTCCAACCCTAATGATTCTATGATACTTTTTATTTATTTTTAGCTTCCACTTTAATCTTACTTGTGATATGGTTGCTCTTTAACAATTTCTTTGGGGCCCTCCCCCAGTCCAAAAGCTATTTTTATATACCAAGCACTCTGAGCAAATATCTAAGATGGTACAACAACCTCCAAAGAGGGTCATGAGTATCTTCCTTTGGATGCCTATGAATATCTGGATTCCTGGAAACTTTGTCCATAGTAGGACAAGGTTAAATAAATAAATTTTAAAATCTCAAAGCTTTGTTGCTTTAAATTGTCAGTTCAGTGCTTTTCTTAAATTAAAAATAAAATAAAAAAATAAACAGACAAAAAAAAAAAAAAACTTTTGTGTAAATTAACTGTATCTGGACTTTCAAGTGGATAATTATAAATGAATCAAGGTCCTATGTTATTTTTAGGTAAGCTGCTGAACATTTTTCTAGTAGAAAAATGAAGTAGGAAATGCAAAACACTTCTCAGATGACAATTTTAAGGAAATCTTTTTGGGAAGAGAATGTCTTAATATGCATCCTTGATACTATAGAACTATTCAAATTCTTATGCATTAAAGCATTACATTGTTGAATGCAGAAATTTCAGTGAGAATTTAAAATGAAAATTCATAATGTATAAAGGTATGAAAGTACAAGAGATGCATGTGATTGTGGAAGGAGAATAAAACCTTTTTTTTTTTCTTTTTTTCTTAATGTAGAATTAAGAAAAATGGTTACATAAATGAAAGCTAGATTTTGTCCTCCACACAAAATAAAAAGAATGAGCTTCTCCCCATTCTGTAGTGTTTTGCCCTCAAAGACTTTGAAATGACCACATAGAAGTTTGACTCAAAATGAGTGATCTTCAAATGCAGGTGTAACACTAAATGTATCAAGTGTCACCCAGGTTTTACTTTTAAAGAATAGGTATCTTCTTTTCCATCTTTATATTGCATGTGATATTGTGCATCCAACCTGATTAAGCAGCATCTTGTGGTGGTTCTACCATGGATGGTTCCATCATGCTCTTTTGTTCTTTTGACTGGTCATTTCCTTACTTCTATACTGTTAAATATGTAATAGCTTTCTATTTTTTTTATTTGTTTGTTTTTGTGCTTGGCCATGATTTGCTGGTGAGACCTATACTCTTTCTCAAATGTATCAAGTTATGCTACCATTTTTGAACTGCTGATCTTTAATAACCCATAATACAAAGCTTTCACCTTTATCACTACAGAAGTAACATTAGTATTAAAGTTCCAGTTCCTACTACAGCAGTCCCTGTTACAGTTAGTGGCTCCTCATAGCCAGATAGCCAAGCAGTTGTTCTGAAGCCTGTGATGATCATCTGATTCATATGGATGTCATTTAGTAGTATCAAAGATAATCGATCAGCCAATATTCTGCTATAGTTCAAGTAATTTTGGCTGAAATTAGTAAGTCTTCCCTCTACCGATAAATCACTCTGTCCTGAGGTGCTTGTCCTGCTACTTGTCCTGGAACCACCTCAGAGATCTCTACGCTGTATTATAGCATATAATGTACATATTATTCTGTTCCCTTGTGAGTTCTTTCTGTGAATCTGTGTTAAGTGTGCTATCTGAAGCAGTAAGAAAATAATCTGTAATGTGAATTGAAAAATAGAGTGTAACAGAAGCTCTTAAAGGCAAACACATAAACATGGAAACTAGTATCCTGTTTCTGGAACTACTGAATTCTTTGTGGCTTCAGAAGAGTAATTTATTCACTATCCTTATTTACTCATTTGTGAAAGAAGGATGATAATTATTTACCTCATTGGAGGTTATAATGGCTCATTAGTTTGTTTTCAAAGAATTTTGTGACAGCTGAAGCTGACCAGCCTACATACACACAAATGTCCAGTGTCCAGAACCAAGCAGCTCAACTATGTTGACCCTTGCCCAACCAGCTGTCTCCTCTTCTGCACGGAAGCTAAGGCTGGCTTCAATATGTCCTCTATTTTTCCCATGCCTGTCTCTGATTTTTTTATATTTATATGCATATTTTCTTGCAGAACCTGTTCTGTGGTGTCCTTTAAGATTGTTCCCCAAAACCAAACCAAACTAAACTAAACAGATCACTATAGGAAAGTGATCCTGTGACTTTTGAAGCTATTAAAGAACTGTTTTTTTAAGGAAACTCATGGTTCAGGTTCTGTAGTAAAAACATGAAAGTTTGATCTGCTTGCGGGGAGGAGGGGATAATTATCAGTAATGGCAGAAAGAAGGTAAACAAGAATATTATTGGTCAGTTGAAGTTAATAGAATAAAAATAATAGCATCATTTTCTGGTAAAAGTGAATAGAAAATCAGAAAAATGGCTGGATGAGGGATATTTCACAACCTACGCAATGAAAGACATAAGATGTATTGCATTACATCTGCAGTGTTTGCCTTTGGAAATCCAGTTTTCAGGGTAGGATGTGTAAATCCTATCGATGATAAAATCCTCCATCACATCTATCTACCACAAAAGCCTACTGGTTTTTGTGGTTATAAACAAGATAAAAGCTGCTAAAATGTTAGTATGAAAAGTCTAATGATTTATTTTTCTTCCTGTTCAATTAAAGCAGTCCTCAGGCCCTTTCAGACATGAGAAAACTATGAATTAGTGTTGCATATTCTTGTAACTCTGACTGCTTCAGTTATTTAATACATAAGCTAAAAACAAATGTTCTCTTGTTCTTCTGTAATCTGTAAAACAATTGGTTTAGGTACTATGACATAAGGTCCCATTCTCTCCTGCCGTTCTTCCCTTGTGGATTTTAAGGTCTTAGCATTACTTCAAAAATGGGAGAGCAGAATTGTGCCTCAGGGTCAACTCTGTCATTCTGGACCTTGATCTCCCATGTGACTTGTCACTTCTGAAGTAGTTTGAGTGTATTTGTATATTCTTGACAGCTGTAGCAGGGGAAAAAAGGTTTTTAAAAAAAATCAGATGTATCAAATATCAGGTCCAGTCAGTATGGATTTATGAAAGGCAGGTCGTGCTTGATGAACGTGATCTATGACAAAGCGACCTGCTTAGTGGAAGGCTATAGATGTTGTCTACCTAGACTGTGGTAAAGCTTTTGACTGTTTCCCACAGCATTCTCCTGGATAAACTGGTTGCTCATGGCTTAGATGGGTATATGCTTTGCTGGGTAAAATACTGGCTGGGCAGCCAGACCCAAAAAGTTATGGTGAATGGAGTTATATATAGTTCATGGCTGGTCACCAGTGCTGTCCTCGGTACTGGGGTCAGTTCTCTTTAATATCTTTATCAATGATCTGGATGAGGGGATCAAGTGCACCCACAGCCAGTTTACATACAACAAGTTAGGCAGGAATGTTGATCAGTCTGAGGATAGGAAGGCTGTGCAAAGGGATCTGGAGAGGCTGGATCAATGGGCTGAGGCCAACTATATGAAGCTTGACAAGGCTAAGTGCTGGGTCCTGCACTTGGGGCAAAACAAATCCATGAAATGCTACAGGCTTGGGGAAGATTGGCTGGCAGAAAGGGACCTGGGGGTATTGGTCAATAGCTGTCTGAATATGAGCAAGCAGTATACTCAGATGGCCAAGAAGGCTGATAGTATCCTGGCTTATATCAGAAATACCATGGCCAGCAGGACTAGGGAAGTGATTGTCCCTCTGTACTCGGTTCTGGTGAGGCCCCATCTCAAACACGGTGTTCAGTTTTGGGCCTCTCACTACAAGAAGGACATCAAGGTACTGGAGTGTGTCCAAAGAAGGGCAATAAAGCTGGTGAACAGCCTAGAGAACAAACCTTATGAGGAGTGGTTGAGGGAAGTGGGGTTATTTAGCCTAGAGAGGCTCAGGGAAGACCTTATTGCTCTCTGCAACTACCTCAAACAAGGTTGTAGCAGGGTGGGTGTCAGTTTCTTTTCCTAAGCAACGAGTGATAGGACGAGAGGAATTGGCCTCAAGTTCTGCCAAGGGATGTTTAGGTTGGATATTAGGAAAAATTTACTGAAAATGTTATGAAGCATTGGAACAGGATTCCCAGGGAAGTGGCTGAGTTACCATCCCTGGAGGTATTCAAAAGATGTGTGGATGTGGTGCTTAAGGACATGGTTTAGTGCTAGACTCAGCAGTACTAGGTTAGCATTTGAACTTGGTGATCTCAGAGGTCTTTCCCAACCTAAATGATTCTATCACTCTAAATGTTCAAACATATTCAAAACAGTTTTATGAAATCAAACAGTCATGAGCTTTCTACTGGCAATATTTTCATATATTTTGCACAACTGTTTTGCACAAGTTTTTGGCTGCCATTTCTGCATGGAATAGACTTAGGATATTTAACAACATATTTGAAATACTGAAAATCTTCAGGTTGAGAGGTAACTAGTAGCAGTTTGGTAACTAAGATGTTCATGAATATTTCTCTTCTCTCTTAGACCAAACTGGCTTTTTTTTTTTTTTAATTTGTATGCAAGTGTTATTCTTTTAGGGTTTTCTATAGACATATTTTAAAGTTATTCTCCCCTAATATTATGACTTTTAGAAATCATTCTCTCACTTCTTAATATTTTTAGAATACCGTCTGTTTTGCTTATGCAGTGATGAATTCTTTGTAATTACAGAGCCTGATGCTTTAGAGATGTTTCAGAAGGAAGCTGTTTCCAGGACTATTTGCTGAACAAGGACTCTCCTTAGGAGTGATGTGAAAAAAAAAAAAAAATTGCTTGAGTTCATGGGGTGATGGCTAAGTAGTTGAAAGAGATCTATGCATGGTTACTTAAAAAAAATAAAAATAAAAATCAGCTTGGGGATAAACTGAGATTAAAATTATTGAGGGGGTTCTTGCTTGTACTAGCTCATATATGTTTTCCTTGTTCTTGCTTTTTTCAAACAATGGAGATTAAGGTTTCTGCCTATATGAACTCTTCATCTGACCTAATACTCCATCTATGCTTTTGCATGTTACATTACAGAGAATTAGTATGTTATTACTTTTCAATTGTATTTATTTGTGTAATTAATTGAACATTTAATGAGTTGTTGAAACCAGAAAAATCCAGGAAACTATTGCAAAATCTGGGCGTGCAGACTTTTCAGACAAGTGTATATTCTATTATTTAAATCTCAGCCCTCCTGTAGATGTTTGTGTGTGTATCGCTTTCTTAAAATATTTTACAAGAGTCTCAATTCCTTTATAAAATTTTCAGTGCAATCCATTCTTTTCATTAAAAATTGAAAACATTTTAAATTGTAGCTAGGGGTTTAGTCTTGCTGCTATTTTGTTGTTGTTGTTTTTACAAATTGTGCAGCTGAATTCACTGGTCTCCTTTGTAACTCTAGAGATTCATTGTGTAGAAGTGCTGTATTTCACAATAAATCCAATTTATCTCTTCTTATTTCAAAATATTAAAATATATATTCAAATACATATTTCAGAAATATTCAAAAAATTGAAATTCAGGAGATAAATCCAAAAGCTAGAATTTAAATGTTGGTTATCCAGTGTTAGGATCAAGAGTAGGGCTGTGTAACTAAAAACTAAATTGTTCAGGCATAGCAGGTTTTATTATTTCAGACATTGCACGGTCTAAAATTTGTGCCAAGAACCTTTAGAGTTGTGTTGCTTGTCTGAGAACTTGCAGAAACAGTACAGAGCTCTTCAGACCCTACCTCTTGACTGTGTTCCTGCTCTCTCTTACCTCTCCCAGCAAGCCCAGTAAGGCAGACCTCGGAACAGCTGGTTGTGTAGAGGCGTGCAGGTATAGTCACTAAAAATATCAACAGCCTATCTGCAAAAAAAAAATAACCCTGAATTATGGTGGCTTTACTCCACAGGTTAGAGACCATAAGAATCATAAGCTCTTTGCAAATCTAAAACCTTTTTCTTTGTCTCATGGTGTAAGAAGTGAGTTGATGTCCAGAGGCATTTCTGGAAACACTCAGCTCTCCAAATCCGCACCTGTGGGACATGTTTTTTTTTCTCCCTGCTCTATAGCAAGGGGGAGCAAAGCCCTGTAGCACTCCGGAAACACCCTTCCATCTCTGTGGGTTTTGCTGGATTGATATAGGAGAATTATTTAATTGCTGCAACATATTAATTACAGAGTGGGCAGAGGGGGGCTGTGGAGTTCAGGAAGGATGCTGTTGTTTTCCTATGGAAGATGCGTATTACAGACTTCTGAAATAACCATGAAAACCATCTATCTGACCACTTAAACTACTCTGAATCTTAATGTGGAAACGTTTAATTCTTCTTTGATTCTTGAGGTGACCTCAGTCTTTCAGTGGAAACCTGCTCAACTGTTGCCAGAAAACATTTAGGAGATGGTTAAGTGTACTAAGATTTCCCTTAATACAGCATTAAGCTTTCAGATATAAAACCTGTTACACAAACATCCTATAACTATTGGTCACTGTTTTTTATGATTAAAGAAAGCAGAAGTGTTCAGGATCTGAAGTTGTTGCAATTTCTTGCCATTGCTATTTAGCATGACAAATGTATGGATAGAGGTCAGGAGAAAAGACCATGAATTCAAGATACCTTTTTCTTTTTTCTTCTTTTCTAAGATTTCTAAAGTCAGTCTTCTAGTCCTACATTTAAGATAGTTTGGGAACTTAAATTAAGTTTGAGTTTGTATGTGTAGTTACTTACCTTTATATGCTGCTGAGGTTATTGGTAGATCTAATACACCTTTTATACCCTTAGACAGTCCCAGAACCTAGAATGAACCTAGTTTCATTAGCTGGGTTATGTGAATATGAAACCCTGGCCCCTTTATGGGTTGATGAATGCTGTAAGTCCATGGAGATACCATGGAATCCATGGAAACCATTACTAAATATAGTATCCATTGTTTCTCCTTGCATAGGAGGATGTGAAATAGGCAGAAAAAAAACTGAAATCTGTACAATTTATCTACCTGTAAAATGGGTTAATGGCATTTCCTTCCTTTTTTTTTTTTTTCCTTTTTCTTTTTTTTTTTTTTTTAATACTTAGATCTCTGGATGAAAAATGACATGAGAACAAAATAGTATGGTTGTGAGTTACTGCTGTCTTAAATAGAAATATAATGCAACTTGCTTAACTTTTATTGGCTTTAAAGTCTCCTTTCAGTAGGTAAACAAGATATAAAGTATAAACATTACTTATTATTATTTTTAACAAGCAATTGCTCAGACTGTTCCCTTTGGAATGAAATAAGCACAAGGCCATAGATTAACAATAATTTTCTACCAAGAGTCAAAGCTGAAGATACCATCATTTAAAAGGCTATTTCAGTTACAGTCTACTATGAGTTGAATTTATTTCCAGAACACATGATAGTTTATAGCCAAGAAAATTTTGCAATATCTTGTAATGCTGCAACACATTGTTTTCTGAAGAGGTTTGGTACCAGGCTCTGTTTTCTTCCTTTTTGAGTCATATAGGTATAAAGTAGGTAACCAGCTGAGGATTTACTGATTTAATTTAAGAAATCATTGTCTGTATAATTACTGCAACATGTAAATATGTTTGTATAATTGCTGTAACATATATTCATCAGGACTAATATTCTGAGTTACTTGAATCTAATTTACTAATAGAATAAGTCCTTGAAGAGTATGTAGCTTAATTAGGAATTAGGAGTATTCAGTTATGTACTGTAGCTATAAAGAAGCATTTTTAAATACACATATTAAGACATGAAATGCAGTGACTTTTCTTTAAAAATAGTCTATGTGTTTATGAGAAGGGTGGAAAAGAGTGTGTTGTTGTTGAGATAGCTTTTTTTTTTTTTTTTTAATAACTTTCTATAAAAGTTAAAATGTCTGTAAATTTCAGGCCTTATTAACACTACCAAATATAAAGTTTGTTTGAATACTAGGTTGGACTAGGTGATCACAAGAGGTACCTTCCAACCTAAGTGATCCTGTGATTCTGTGATTTCAGTACCTTAGGAACTTGGTGTTAGTGTAATAGTACATAGTCTTTAAGTCATGAAATCCCTGAATAATTCGAGTATAAAGCGACTTCAGAAGGCCCAAACCTCCTCTCAAAGCAGGACTGTCTTAAATGTTAGGTTAGGTAGTTCAGGGTGTCCCATGGGAGGGCAGGGCCTCACCAGCCAGGAACATTCCAACACCCTAGTGAGGGAACAGGGCAGCCAGGGATAGCCCTGGGCATTGGGCACATCCCTGGGGAATGAGGACAGGCTGAGGCTATCCCTGGACATTAGGGGATGGACTTTGGCCCATGGGGTCAGGTCCTGCAGTCTGGCATGCTTTGGCAGCAATGGTCACTTGGGTAGGCCCTGGCCTATGTGGCTGACAAAGGCTGGGGCTGGCCAGCCATAGCAGCTTTTTCCCATATCTATGCTTGGCCATATAGCCTGTGTTGGCAGCCGGGGTGAGGCACCAAACGGCCCTTACCATGGTCTTGCCCAGCTTGACCGTTTTCTGGTACTCTTGAGGAGGACCCACAGCCCTGGTTGCACTCCTTGTCTGTATCTACATGTCATTGGCCTATTTTAAAAGGTGGTTCTTCACAAATGTCATTTAAAATAAGAAGACCTTTAGGCTGCAAGATATTGGTAAGTTTTAAGTACATTAGCTATCTACACTGAAGATGTTATTTATTTAACATGTATTGTGAACTATTAAATAGGGCTTACGGTTCAATTGATAGTAACTGATATCAAATTAATAAGTCTTCACATTACAAAATTTTGTGGTTCAAGCTTGTATATATTTGAGCACTGT
The DNA here is from genome assembly GCF_011077185.1 of Oxyura jamaicensis. Taxonomy (NCBI): domain Eukaryota; kingdom Metazoa; phylum Chordata; class Aves; order Anseriformes; family Anatidae; genus Oxyura; species Oxyura jamaicensis. Next base: position 33,841,041 of record NC_048896.1, read on the forward strand.
TTCTTAAAACTAAAACTGTTTATGCTGAAGTTACAGTAATAGTGGTTACATATACTACACCTCCTATCCTTGACTGAGTGAGCTTTCTTTAGTTTGGACTGTAATGATCTGAATCTTTAAGATGTTGTTATGATTGATACTGACCCTATTATGGTGGGGTCAGGATCTTGTGGCTGAAGTGGGAAGTATGTAGTTGCTTCAAGAGATTTCTGTTTCATTCCTGTGTTGTCATAACTGTCGTGAATTTTAACTTTGAGTTGGGTTTAGCAATTTGGTTAGTGAGTATGTCTATCCAACTGTCTTAATTAATTTCCTTCCATATGACATCTGTCATTTTGTCACCTCTGAAGAGATGGGGGTAAACCTGTGATGTGAATTGTATGCATGAGCGATGTCTGTCTGCTTATTTGTCTGCTTTCTAAACATGACTGTTTCACTCCCATGCCAGTCCTTTGTGTTCATATTCAAAGTCCTTTCCCTCTTTATTGCTCCCACAAGTTGCTATGATTAATTATGCCGGTGAGTTGCAGTGACTCACCACGAAGGTAGGAGGCTGATACGGCAATGGCAATACCAAACAATATTGAACTTTTTTGTTGTTGTTGTTGTTAATATTGTGTGCATGTTATAGAAAGGAAGAAAATAGTTCAGTGTTGTTATAAATCCTGAAGGTATTCTTAACAACAGCTTGGAGTCAGAGCAAGGTGAGAGGGCTACCATGGCAAAACTGCCATCCTTACACAGGGGCTATTGCTTGGAATTGTCAACCCCATAAACTTCTTCCCCCTGCATTTCTATTTCACTTTAAATGAAAGAAAGAAACCTATGAAGAAGCTTGAAACTTCTTTTAGTGTCACCTTGAGTGTGTTAAAGGAAGCAATGTTGTCTGTGTTTTACCTTTAGGGACTTCAGACTGTATGGGAAACTTATCGACATGGCAGATTCTTGTGAAAGTACTCCAAAGTACTGTTCCACATATTTTACTTCAAACATCTATGAGTCTGTGCAGGGCAGAAGATTAGTTCTGGTCTGTAGAACCATCCAATATACTGCTGATACTTGTGTTATCAGTCTCTAAGATATAAGTAATAAATGCATTGTCCGTGCTTCAGGATTTGAGACTAAGGTTATTTTCTGGAAAACTTTCAAAAGAGATAATGACGACAGTACTTGTCCCTTTTTTATCTTCCGTGCTGAATTATTATTATTAATCTTGTTGTTTTTTTATTACATGTTATCTGTATCATTTTTCATTTTTTTCCATCTCTGGGTAGAATGTTAGCTGGAAAGTTGCTGACCAAGTAGCCAAATCCTGTAAAGATGTTGTGCATGCATTAGGTGGGTTTTCTCCATGCATGTGTTCAACCATGAAATTTTTTATCTTGAAGTAAAAATAGTACATATACAACCTTGTTTTCCAAGGCAAGTGAATGAAGAACACTTGTATTTCTCATTTAGACTGAAGATTATTTTTTCTGTTTATACTAATCCATTGCACCCGAGAAAGGCTAAGGCTGTTATGTATGTGCCAATTAGGGCAAGGAGAAATAAATTAGACTATGGAGGTATATTTCTGGGCTGCATTTTGTCAAACACATGCTAGTATTGGTAAATATGCATAAAATTTACATCATCTCATCTGGATTTTAGATTTTACTTGGATTTGTAGAGTAGAAGTTTAACGTTTTTTGCTGTTTTAATTGTAAGCTATATCAAAAGCTTTTAAAAATATCTTCAAGTTTTTGAAGATTTGTAAAATAGTTTTCAGGATCTTTTTGCTTGAATTTAAGGTTACTGATTTTTTTAAAATTAAAAATGTACAATAGTGGAGTACAATTCACCTTTATAATTAAAGCAGATAATGTTAATTTTGCTATGATTTGCAGTGCTGAAGTTGAACAATTTTTTTGCTTTCTTTAACTGTAAACTATGTACATCGTTTAAAAAACATTTTTAAAAAAGATCAAAACCATCGTTAAGATATCCAAGATAGTTTTCAGAATTTTTGTGCAAATTCAGCTTACTGATTTTTTTTTTTTTTTTTAATCTACAGCAGAGAAGTATGATTTGCTCGTATAAATGATAAGGTTAATGATTTCAGATCTTTTTATTTTAATAACCCTATTTAGTCTGTTTGTAATAGTACTGCCTACAGAAAAGTAAAAGCTTTCTCATGCTTGCTTAAACACTTAATATAGTGAAGGTGCAGCCTTCAGTGATTAGCATGGTATTTCTCGTTTCCTAGAGACCAAGTGCTAAGTCTATTAGACATTTCCTGCTATTCTTTTGAATTGTAAATACTATTCTTGTAAATTGAAAAGACCAGTGTAGAGAGATAGTCATGCAATTTCCCATCTATTAAAGATGAAGATTTGAGAATGGAGAAACAATAAAATGCAGCTTTACATAGAAGTTAAGACACACTATAGACTGCATTCACACTCTGAGCATTCACAGGAGCAAATATTTGGAATGCCAATGTCAATTATTTTCATTTTCTCATGATCTGTTTGAAGCAAATATCAGTACATTACTAAAGCAAATGGTTGAATCCTGATCACAGCTATCCTGGAGGAAAGTCTGTAGCAACTCTTTTTAGTGTCAGTGAAATTATTCAGTGACATAAGTGAGATCAGAATTTGGCCTCCTGCTTTATCTTTTCAGAAAGTCCTTCAGTATACAAATGCAGATGTTGTAATTCTTAAATTAAGCTATTTGTCTAGCATTTGGAATAGCAGCAAGTAAGAACACAGAGAGCTCACAACCCAATGTACACTGTCTTGTAATAATTAATGTTTATAGCCGGATACAGCTGATTTGGGGGCAGGAGAGAATGGAGGGAAAGGAGGAGCCCCCCCCCCCCCCCCCCCCCCCCGGGCGGGGGAGAGAACGGAGAATGAAATCACACAACCTACTGAATGTTAGCTCTGTGTGTCAGCCTGAAGAGGAAGGGGACCACCCATGGGGAGGACAAGTGAGCTGAGCCTTTTCTTCAAATTCTGGCTTTCTAAGATATGCAGTATCCCACAAAACAGCTGCAGCAAAAAGTGTTAACTAGCTTCAAGTGCAGGTATCAACTTAATGCTGTCCAGACTTAAAATGCATCCTTTCAGCTATATTTAAATATGTTGATCTAGAACACATGACATTTATGGATTTGGTTAATCTGTGTTGATGTAGGAGAGCTCAGAGCTGTGTGCTCCTGCTGCGCTGCAGGAGCCAGGTGGTAGATGCATTGCTTCCTTCTCTAAGGATTCTGTCATTAATTTCATTACATCTTAGATTCCCAGGAATTGTCTTTGAATATATGAATATACATAATTGACCTGCTTCTTGAAGACTAACCCCAAGATATTCCACGCAGATGCTAGCAACTTCGGGTGGGATTTGTGTTAGTTCTAGTGTGACTTTTAAAGGTCTTCCCTATCTAGACAGAGTTTTGAGCCCTTTAGATTATTCCACCCTTATGGCTACAAAGACCATAGAGCTAAAACAACTTGGAATAATTTGCCAAGAAACTTAAAGGCAATGTACAGGATTTAGCTGCAGACTGAAGGGGGCATGACTATAGCATAAGGACAGAGGGGCTTGCCTGTATTGCACTCAGCCTCTTACTCTCCTGCAAATTATAATAATCTCTTCCTTCATTATAATAATTTCTGAGCAACTCACTTTAACCCAGGTCTTTTTCTGTTGCCTCTAGGCATTTTGTAAGTAATCTACATTTTCCTTTTTTGCCTGACTGAAACCAAAACAACGTGGAATGGCAATAGCATCCAGAATTCTCTACATCAATTTTGTCCTTGGGAAAAAAAAAAAAAAAAAGGCAGAAAACAGGCAAGATAAATTGTAAAGAAAGAGTAAGGTCATCATAGCACTTCCTAATTGACAAGGTTTCAGTTTATTCTGCAGCTTTGTCTTCCAGGCATTCCTTAAGAAAGTGTAGGGCAATGCTTGTGCTGTGGTAGAGAGAGCTTGCAGGTGCAGCTGTGTTTTCCTTTCAACGTTTTGACTGTGAAAGAGCCCCCTTTCTTTCTCTTACTTACAAAGGGTGTGCTTTGTTCTTAAAAATAAACGTTATCCAGTTTACAAAATACAAATGGTTTTTGTGTTTTGGTTTTCTTTCTTTTTAGAGCCTAGCTGTGAGGCCTGGTTTGATGTCACCAATAGTTTGGTCTTCAAAAGCTCTTCCATCTCTGGACATGGTGGAATGGTGTCTTGTAGCTCTCCTCTGGTGGGGAGGGAGAGGGGCTGGAAAGAGGAAGGTGTCCAAGAGGGATCACTTTTTCATTGACAGAAATGTTTTGCTGCCTGACTAGTAAAAGCTCTCTATAGAAGCGTATGGACTTCAGCACATACTGTTTCTTTCACTTGTGAAATATGGCACAGTTGAAAATGATCCGTTTTGCACTTATTAATGATATTTTCCATGCACTGCATATACTTACAAATTGAATATGCCAGTCAATAATTATAGAAAACAGGCTGTATGGGGGGGGGGGAGAAATGTTCAGTGTGTTATGTCCTGTATAAAGACTCCAGAGCATGCATTTTACAGCTGATTACTTGGATTATAACTTTACCTCAAAGTAGGATTTAAAAAAAAAAAATGCAAAAGAATAAAATAAGACGTCAAATAACCTCTCTCAATAAAAAATGGTTTAAAGTAGAGATGATGTCCCTGATACAGGAAGTCACTAGACTGCAATTCAGTTGGAAATTGGGTGAGTGTTCCGGGAAAGTATTACTATACACTTATTTATCTACTCTTTCCAGTCATATTGGTCACTTGCGGAGAGAGATTGTCCTTGTCCAGATGATCCTTTGGCCTGAGCCTGTGCCCTTGTGTCTCTGGAACCTAAATACAAACGTCACTTATATCAACAAGAAATAGTTGTTCTGGTTGTATAGCTGGTGAAGAAATCTGTCTAGTGGTTGAAGATTATTTTATTTTATTTGGCTACAACCTGGCTTTGTTTGTGAAAAGAAAATGTTCTGACTGTGGAAGCAACAAGAGAATACTTTTATTATGACATGTTTTAAAAAGTGGATGAATAAACATCGGTATTAGTGGTGTTCTCTTGTAAATGTTTGGGGCAGTATTTGAAGTGGAAAAACAGAACAGTCTTGAATAGTTGCTTGCAAGAAGTCTGGCCCTTATAAATCAGTGCTGGGAGTAACACATAATTCAAAACTAGAACAGCTGGGTGTCAGCTAGCATGGTGTGGTTCTCAGATATTTTTTTTTTCAAGTAAAGATGTCTTTTCTATTCAAAAAGCAAAAAGCCTTTTTTTTTTTTTTTTTTTTTTTTCTTACTCTGGAGAACAGGAACAGTGTTGTGGGGTTACTTAACCACAGAGCCATAGAGACAGGTAGTTAAAAACAAAATGTCAACCTTATTTCTGTGGAAAAGCAAAACAGTTTATTTCCCCATTTTAAAAAATAATCCCACCATGTTTTTTATTAGCAACCCTTTGAAAGTTGTTGCACTTTTTGGCACTGGATGTGTTGAGAACAACTGTGTTTTGTGTTACTGTGTTGCACTGGGATATCCTGGTGTTCAAGAATATTTTCCTTTCCCCATAGATACCAGCCAAGGCATGCTGGGGGCAGAAGAACTATTATTTTGTGAAAATTATCAACTATTGTGCTTCATAGCTCTTATTCCTGTCTGCTAATATTTTCTTTCTGAAAGTGCTTGCTTATCAGGGAATCATTCACGTACCAGATTTCAAACAGACAGCACTATAAAGACCAAATTTGCATTACTTGCTGCTCCATATTGACCCTGATAGCTACAGGAAGCTATCATTTGTGTGACTGGAAGCTTGAATGGTAGGCATTAGGTATAAGTGTCTGACTTCTGGAAGTGGTTAGGTAAGGTAGTTTGCAAACTACTGTGGAAGAGGGATACAGCAAGGCCAATACTACCGTACCAGCTACAACCATGAAATAAAAGTTGATTATATTACAGTAATGCTAGTCCAATATCCTTTCCCAAAAATATTTGACTAGAATATATATGTATGTATATATTATTTATTTTTATTCTGAAGATACATAAACAATAGCCTATGCAGAGCAATGCAGAATAATCAGTCTCTCCTTAGGAATGACTAAGTTAAGTAAATCTAGATATGAGAGTCATGGAAGAAAGCCAATATAAAGGAATAAGAGGCTGAGATGTTCACCTCCTCCTTTCCAGCAAGAAGAGAACAGAGAGGAAGGGGAGGTTTGGCCACCTCTGGCAGAAAATGAATGAAATATCTGCCACAGTTTCAGTTAGTTAATTTGGAAGTCTGCATAAAAACATGACATAAGAACTGTTGGAACTTAGATTTTTCTGTCCAAGTATAATAAACAGATGACACTTAGAAAATAAAATGTTTTGGTTATACAATATGTCTATCCTGTCCCTAATATTATTTCTACTGGAATGCAATTCTGTTGTCTCCATACCTGCTCATAGAACAGAATGGATTATTTATTTATTTATTAATAAGAACTTTAGCTAAATATGACAATATGCTTTTTTCCCCCGGGGGGGGCCCCCCCCCCCTCCAAAACTACTAATACTCTCTTACTTATTATCTACTGCAATACACCTTGGTGGATTCTCAGTCCCGTTTCCTGTTGGTGGCACTGTGTGATAGGAGACAACCTGAAGCTATTTAGTAGGAGGATTCATATATGCTCATATAACTTAATGGTTTGAGTACCCGTGACTTGTATGAGAAGCCCTAAGGCAGGATGCAGTAGCTTAAGGCCAAAAAAAAAAAAAAAAATAGTTAAAGACCGCTAAAGCCTTTGTGTTGAGCTGGGAAAGGAGGCCTGCTTGCACCTCTGGCTCAGTATTTTAATTGTTACAGCCCTGTATTGTTAGGAGCCTGAAAGGAAATATTTATAAGCTTGTTCCAATGTGTGCTTCGCCATTTAACTTTGCTAGTAAATAATTTTCTTCTCATGTCAACCATCTGGCCTGTGAAAGAATTTGCAGTTTTTTAAGGCCTTTGTTTTATTACTTTTCAAATTAATTATTTTATTTGATAGATTTAAGTATATCCAATTTATCTAATTCAAAACCTTCTCACAGAGGAAAATAGCAGGTTTGTTTAGAGGAAGAGCATCAACATCTACTTATAACTATTCTGTATTCATTACTTAAAAATTTCAAGTCTGATATCATGTTATTTGCTCTTCTGAAGTTTTCAATCTAAGAAAAAAAAAAAGGACACATTGTTGCAGTGTTTCTCTCGATGACAAGGATTTGAGGTTTCTGTGTAACTTTTCTGGTTGTGATGAAATCACCAATGTGTTTGCTGGCTGTGTGTATATCAGTTTTGGCTATGTCACGTTGTCTTTCCACCTTCCCAATTGGCATCAAACCTTCCCAATTTGACGTGGAACCTGCTCAGCTCTTCTGTCGGGAGCCAGCTGTGGTTGCACATGTTGTCTGTTACACTGTGTATATATGTTGTGTATATATACAACAGGGAGAAACCTGACCCACTGCCAATCAGAAATGGCTATTTGTAATGTCAAGGACATGAGCAGCCCAAATCAGTTTACTTTCAAGGTTTTTTTTTTTTTTTTTGTAAATTGTCAAATTCCTTTTCTTTTCCTAAAAGAAAATGTAGTGTTTTTTTTTTTTGTTTGTTTTACTGATTGTGATGCAGCTATGCTACACTTGCTTTTTCACAGGCAATGTGTTTGCACTAAGCTTGTTGAAGTTGAATTGTTAAGCGTGTTAAGCTTAGTTTAGACCTTAATATACCATGATCCCAACAATGGAAGGATTGTGGCTGGCTTCAGCTGGTGCAGGGGTTTGCAGACTTCAGCACTGTGCCTGTGGTACTGCCACTGGTGTTTGTCCCCTTCGTTCCGCATCTGGGAACTGCTTTGGGATGAAGGAGCACGGATAATAAATTGTTTCTGACATCTGCAGAAGGCAGTAGCTGTAACTCATGATAGAGGTCACTGGTGGGACAGGAGGTTTGTATTGTCTCCTCTTTTCCTGCTGCCAGTCATTTACTTTTTATAGGCATTAAACATTAAAATAAAAATGATTGTACATTATAAGCACTTCCTTTGATGAAGTATACAAATGTCGTTTGAAACAAAGTGAACTAATACTAAGACTGATTTAGATTAAACATTCCACTGGAGTACCTTTATGTTAGGGCTTGATTCATTTACATCTCAGCTGTATTTAACCACTGATTTTTCTATTAATAGAACCCAAATGGTAGCCTGTAGGCTTGAGCCTACTCCATGTGTGAACTTTTGAAGGGCTGTATTTCTTTATTGGCTGTGTATTGCAGTCGTATCGATTGAGAGACTTTCTGAAGAGAGTTGTAGCTTAATTTTATGTTACTAGGACAAGTACAGTGTGTCTGCTTTCTAAATCCATGTTTTGTTATTTTTTGTTGCAGTTAAATATCTTTTCCTCACTTTGAATTTTTGTCCTGAGTCTGGTGGGATAATTTTCCGGTTAGCAGCCTGTATCATGGTGTGGTTTAGATTTGTGACCGCAACAGTGCTGATAGCACCGATGTTTTAGCTATTGCTGAGCAGTGCTTACACAGCATGAAGGTCTTCTCTGTTTTTCCCCCGCTTCCAGGGAGTAGGTTGGGGGTGGGCAAGGGGTTGGGAGGGGACACAGCTGGGGCAGCTGACCTGAACTGCCCAAAGGGATGGTCCATGCTCGCCAATAAAACTGGAGGGGGTGAGCTTCTCAAAGGTAGCTGTTGTTTGGAGGTTGGCTGGGCATCGCTCTGCTGGTGGGAAGTGGTGAGTGATTGCCTTTGCATCACTTGTTTTTTGCTTGTTTGTACGTTTTTGTTTTTCTTCACTTATTAAACTGTCTGTATCTTGACCCGTGAGTTAGTCTCACTTTTGCCCTTCTGATTTGCCCAACTGGAGGGAGCAAGTGAGTGAGTTGCCAGGAGCTGAGCTGCCCACAATAGTATTAATAGGCTGTGCATTCACTTATTCTGAGGTTGCTATAATTTTGACATTGCAGCTTAAAACTTACAGATTTATGAGCTTTGTACAGAGGGAGAGACAGCCCAAGTTCAGAAACTAATGCAAACCCTCTTTTCTTGTGCCAAATCTGAAATCCGTTGATATGGGAAATTTCTTTAAATGTGTAGACAGAAGTAGGCTCAGCTGCAAAAACAATGAAAGCTTTTGAGCAAACTGGGGACCTCACCCAGAAACTTCAATGGTTTTAGGAGAAAATTGTTGCTTGCCAACTGCAATATACATAGGGTATGCTTTATTTCTTCATTAATGAACAAAGCCAAGATTAATTCTACTAGTCAGTTGGTTTGGATTTAGGGTAAAAGAAACATGAGCACAGAAACTAGTCATAGAGCCTGTGCTTTCACCTTGTATTAAGTCAGTCAAACATTTTCAAGCTTTAGAACAATGTAATCTTACATGAGAGATGTTTGAAACACTAATCAAATTTAATTCTTCATCTCTGATCTCTCTGCTGCAGGGCTCAAAGGAAAATGTAGCTGAATAAAACTGGGCCATTTTAGAAGTAAGCAGAAGTAGTAACTTTGGGGGAACCTCCCAGGAATTCAGGTTAGTTCAGGACCTTCTAAATTTGGTGGTATATTCCTAGCTGTATGTAAGTGTTTTGAAATAGTATATGGCAAGGTACCGACTGAAGTGTGTCAGCTCCTGATGTTGGTAGTTGTTGCAATTGTAGCTGGTGCTGCTATTACTGGAAGTTTTTTGTAACGCCCAAATAGGAAAACTAGATTACAGAATACCTTCAGTAAAAGCTGCTGGGCAGATGACGTGGCAAATCAATTTGTGAGAATGAGAGGTATTAAAAGCAAAAAAAAAAAAAGAGAGCAACAATCTGCAAGCCTAAAACTAAATAATGGGGTTAGGGCTACTCTTCTGTTACTTACAGGGACTCTTAGAAAAAGTAAGTTTTTAACAATGAAAGATGAAAAGTATCTCTGTTATGATAATGTCACAAAAACAGAGATATAGGGGATTTATTTCCTCTCTGACAACCTTATATATATTTTTTTACAAAAAAAAAAACAAAACAAAAACAAACAAACAAAAAGAAAACAGTTATAAACTATGGAATAATTTCCTCTGTGACAAATGTGCATTGGAGAAAGCTTCACTCAGGCTTTTCAGACCATCTGATCAGTGGTGCTAGTACACTTGAGGTTATTAAATGTGCAATCTCATCTGCAGACAACCTCTGTTCAACTGGGAACAGACACCTGCATTTTATAAAGAATGAGTTATAAAATGTCTTCTATTTCCAGTGACTGGGAGGAGGAAGTTTCCATCATTTTTTTTTTACTTTGTATTTTAAAACATCTATTGCTCTCCTAAAGGCTGAAGAGCTACAGGGTTTCTACTAAATATCAAATATATTGTTTGATTTTCTTCTTCTCTGACATGATCTATGGAAGATCTCACTGAACTCCTTATATGTGAAAAAGATGGTTCAGTAGTTTGGCAAAAACTAAAAAATATTAAGCACAAGGGTACAAAATATTGGCTCAATACTGGCTTAATAAATATATCAATGTGCTGTGTCTGTTCTCTTGCTTCTGTCTTGTCTATTTCCGATATCAACAACTTTTATGATAGCCTTGAGTAATGCTGAGTTGTCTGAGTCTGTGCTTTGGTTACTTTTCCTTTCCAGTATTGTTTTGCTCACTTTAAACAAAAAGTTATGAATGATTGTCTTCAAGTATATTTAAGATTTTTCTTATTACATAAAATAAATGTGAATATATATATATATGAATGCAAATTCTTATACCTTCCCCAGAAGACTTTTTCACGTATATTGGTTTGTTTACTGTGCTAACATAAAGTTGGCAGTTTAAGTATTTAAAAGATACTATATGGTTTAGAATCAGGTTTACAGTCCTTAATAATCCTTCTGAGATTTAGTTGAATTTCTCACCAGAGGATGAGCTTGAGTGGGTTGTCTCCAGTCTCAGTTTTTCTCTTTGTTCTGTTCTCCCCTACCTGCTTTATTGTAGGTCTTCTTAAGCAGGTCACTTAATGGTTATGTGTTAGAGAGCAGCCACCCAAATATTTATGCTGAAGAAATGGCAGGCTATAAGTCAGTGGGCAAGAACTTGTCAGGTCTGATACCTTAACCAGATACCTTTCCACTAGAATACCTTGTTCAATAATCAGCACTAAAAAGAAATTCTGTCTGAGAAAATTATTTTAAAGAAAGTCTGTTTTAAAAAAGTTGAAGGAAGAAGAGAGGGAAATCCAGACCATTTGTAAATGGAAATGAGGTATATGCAGATAAATGTTAATGTGGCAGACTTTTATATGTTGAAAGCAGAAAAGATGTGCTTTGCTGTGGTAGAACTCAATGAATTAGAAAATTTCACAATTGCTTTTAGAATAGCTTTTTTAGATTGGCAAATTGGCTGTTTTGAAGGACTAACAGAACAAGTTTTCTCTTTCATATGTTCCATAAATACTCATCTATGTGCATATGTAATGGGCTAGATAGTCTAGAAGACCCCACCTAATAGTATTTGATTAAAAGTTATTGTTTCTTTCTGTATTTTGTTGCATTTATTTATACACAGGCAAAAATATCTGAATGCTATCAATGTTGATATGTACATGGATATTAAAATATGAAGTTCAAGATTATAGTAAATTAGAATGGATTCTCAATATAGTTTAATGAGGTTCACACGGTTTCTCTTCTCCATCATCATCTTTGTTGTTGTTTTCAGTTTAGGCCATACATTGAAGACTGGGGGATTTTTACAGCCTGGGAAATACTAGGCACAGTTGGTGAATTTGTGTACACTAAAAAAAAAAAAAAAAAAAAAAAATATCCTTTTTAGTTTTCAGCTGGTGAAAGATAAGTAACATAGGCATGATACTCCTACATTACTTCAAGTAATAATTCAAAGAGCTACAGAAAACTAATTAAAATCTGAAAATAAACTCATCTATTTGTTCTTATACTTGTTTGTAAACTGATTTACTTTTTTGTTGGTTGTATTGTTCCTTTCTGTACATGTGGGTTGTTTTCTTAACTGGATATTGACTAGGCTTCCAGATAAACAAAATAGCTGTATTTTCCCTAATTACATTTTTTTCTTTTCCTGAGATCTTCTTATACTAAAGATATAAGAATCCATTCCATGAAGGATATTTACAATTGACACAATAAAAATCACTTGTAGATATTTCAGAACTATTTCCCTAGCAGTCCGTCTTTGTTGTATGTGATTTAATGTCATGCAAACCCTGTTTTTTCTTGTAGACTCCTGTAGAATAAGGTTTGCTCCAACTAACTGAAAACTTGACCATACAGAACTTTACTATGATGTACCTGTACAACTTTCAATGTATGATACAATTTAAAGGACAATCATTACTTCTCAAGGTTCAGAAATGTTAATTTCCAACCCCCACCCCCATACCTTCTTCATCTTTTAAAAGTCAGATACAGCTTCTCATTATATTCAACCAAATACACAGGAAGTGTAGTAGAACATCATCTACTAACCCATAGGTTTCGTAGTGCAGATGTGAGGACAGTAGGGTTTCAATTTCATTTGTGTTGTCACATTGATGGATTAGCCATCAAGCCAACCCTTGCCATGGGTTATGTGCCAAGTGATGTCTTTTGAATCTGATTCCAATGAAAACAACAGGCTTTCCAATCGATGAAAGCCATAAGGGGGTTATTTCTCAGTCATCTATTGTTTCTAACAGCTAGAAAGTCAGGCACATCAAAATGTACATACTGCTGTGTTCACCGTACTTTACATACTGAGTAGAGCGCATGAATCAACTTAATATGATCTCTTGACCTCCATTAGAAAATTGTTCTCTAGAGATATTAAAATCTCTTCTGAAAAACAACTGCACAACACATTCATGTTCTATACAGGTTCTTCAGGTGGTGTCTATTTTTCAGAGCTATTTGAAGGAAACATCTATGTGATTTGTGTTTGTGGGTTTTATTTGTTTTTGTTTTATATGAGAAGGGGTACATAGCATTTATAGCCTGTTTGTGCCATCAGTTAGGGGGTTAGAATTCACATTTCCTTTAATGGGGATTACACCAGAGCACCAATGTTGACCTTTTGAACCTGTGGGTTTTGGTTTGGTCATTCTGGACTTGTTCCTGTGCATGGAAAAAAGAATTGACATAGAAGCATGAGAAAGTAACGAAATAACTAAAGAAGATGCGAGTATTTTTGGGCTGAAGGGAGATTAGTTAAAAAAAATAAAAATAAAAATAAATAAATGATACCTATCAAGACACCATGCAGTTCCTAGTATGCCCAACTGTTCCTAGTTGTCCAACTATTTCCGATAGCCAAGCAAGCTCATTGAAAGATAATCAGCTTCTTTACTTTATGCTGAAAAGTGCTGTAGTCCATATATTTAGGGCAATTACCTTCACACATAGTTGAATTCTTTCAACTAAATGAAACAGAGCAGGGCAAAACATGACAAAAAGTGGAAAATGAGATCTGTGATGTCTAATGGACTGGATGGCTTTGATACCCACACAAATGTACAATTTATTTTTCACTCTTGTCAAATTTTGCTTTAATAGCATTATGTCTCATTCACACAATTTTATCAGCATTCTGTGAGAAAATTATTTCCTTCATCTGGTATAAAAATGACAGATTTAGACTAGGTGTAATCTTGTTCTTCTGCAGTGAGATTAATATTGCAAAGTGTCACTAGAACTTGTACTGCTGCACTTGCATACATGCAGTTTATCTGCATTTGTCTACATCTCTTTCAAAATTGATGAAAGTTTTAATGAGATATATTCTGGAGCTTTGTGTTCACTGTATTGTCTGTAATAGCTGGACTTCAGAGATCAAATTCTTTGTTGCTCAGTTACAGATAATGGCAAGAAGTATGTATGGGTAAATTAGGAATTTGGCTTCAGATATTTTCAGTCTTCTCATGCCATGTTTACTTTCCTGTTCAATTATCTCATACTCCTGCTAAGTGCCAGGACCTTCACATGCTATTTATCTAGCATAAACTGGAGCAAATCCACGTATAGCTGTCTGGATTGGTTAAAACTGTAGGCATCAGACTTCTAATGGTTTTCTTAGGCAAGCTTGAGGGATCATTTTGCTTTTTGTTATGCAATGAACGAACAAAATAAAAAAGCCAAAACAATAACAACAACAAAAAACACCCTTCAAATGAAAAGTTGAATGCAAACCCACTGTCAAAGCTGGTTATTAGCTAAATGACTAATATGTCATGCTGGTATCCAAGCATGTTCCAAAAACTTTTGGGGTTTCATGTTGTTCAGTGCTTGCTAATGAGATTACTAATTCTGTACATTCTTCAAGGCTCTTCCACTCTGAACTGTGTGTTTCTTCTGCACGTATATTTCATACATTTAAGAATGCCAAACCCAAAGTGTTAGCTTTGTATCTATACTTCCAGTCATGGGGCTTATAGGTGAAAACCCTTCAAGTTTTCTAGACTCCTGTAATGTAGCTGTTATAGAAATCCCATCTTGCTCTTGAAATTCTGTCCAAGGAGGAAGCTTTGTACTCCAAGCTAGCTCATGTCTCTGGAAAAAAACCTAATGTGTCTAAAAGCAGGGACCAGAAATCAGGTGAGCATCTGAAAGTTACCATTTCAGATGAGTAAGATAGTTGAGAATATGCCTGGCAATATTTGCTGAGGAGGGGAAGTATATAGGGAAGTGTATAGAAGGAAGAGGGAAGTATATAGAAGACTTTGTTCTCTTGTCCTTGTCCATGAAGATGCTCCAAGTGTGCCTTCAGTTTTGCTTCCTGTAATAGGATGTTGAAGCACCTATCATGATTGTCTCATTATGGCACTAAATGCTTGAACTTTCAGCTGTGTGTTGTTTTGAGAATGGAAAGCCTTTCTGAAATACTTGTTTTGGTACACTGCAACCTTTTTTCACCTTTTTTTCACCTTTTTTTTTTTTTTTTTTTCTTTGTTAAGAATAAAGGTACTAGGTTTTGTTCAGACATAGTATTTTATAAGCTTTGTTTTCTTTTTTTTTAGTTTTTACAAGCAAGATTATCAACATCTGGCTAATAATATAACCAAATTTCAAACAAATTAATTAAGAAAAGTAGAAAATGCAAGTGCCAACCACATTGCAGAGGCATTGTTTAATTAAAAATACTGTAATCTGTGTTGCTACTTAAATAGTGCTGGATCAGAAACAGATTTGATTTCTCCTGGGAAAAAATGAGCTCAACATATATTCCAGTGTGCACAAGATACAAAACCAAAACTTTCTTAAAATGTAGAGATGGAAAATTATGCTTCTATGCAGGACCTTTATTATATGGAAAACTAATAATTATGATATGAAGCCACTTCAAGTGGTTTTTCAGAAATCAGTGTACCTGTGTGATATTCAATCAAAATTAAATAAATAAAATGTTTTCAATCAAATCTGAGAGATTTTGCATTGGGCTTATAGCTAAGGTTTATCAAACAGTGAAGAGGTGTTGTTAAATAGACAAAAAAAAAAAAAAAAAAAAAAAAAAAAAGACTGTGTGACATTTTCTTGTTTTGTATTTGGTGTCTTGATGGCACCAATATGACCAAAAATGGCTGCTTCCTGGCATGGCTGTTCTCCAGGACTTGATTTTTTCCTTAATGGTACTGCAGAAGTCAAAGCTGACACTTGAAAGTGGTGTCAGGAGGATGGAGAAGCTTTGGACGTATTGGCTTATTTTCAAATCAAATAGAAGTGTTGTGGTTTTGGCTGGAGTAGAGTTAATTTTCTTCATAGATGCTTTTGTGCAGTTGTGTTATAGAATTTAGATGAAAATTGTTGTGATAACACACAGATGTTTTAGTTGTTGCAGAGCAGTGCTCACACACAGCCAAGGACTCTCCAGCTCTTAGTGCTGCCCTGCCAGCGAGGGGGCTGAGGGTGCCCCAGGAGCAGGAGGGGACACAGCCAGGACAGCTGGCCCAGGCTGCCCAAAGGGATGCCCCACACTGCCTGGCATCAATCTCTGCAGTAACAGTTGGGGCAAAGAAGGAGTAGAGGGGTGATGTTTGGAGTGATGGTGGTGGGGGTTCTTCTTCCCAAGAAAGCATTACACATGACGAGTCCTGCTGTCCTGTAGTGGCTGGCACCTGCCTGCCGGTGGGAAGCTGAGAGTGGATCCTGGTTTGGCTTTGCTTGTGTGTGGCTTTTGCTTTCCCTTGTGCATACCCCAGCCTATGAGTTCTTGCACTTTTACCTTCCTACTTCTCTCCCCATCCCACCTGATGGAGAGTGAGTGAGAGGCAGGGTGGTGCTGAGCTGCCTGCAGGGTTAAACTACAACAAAGACAGATGTGATCCTTTGTTTTCTCTGCTGGGCCATCGGACAAGTGGTTTTTGCATATTTTAGTAGCCCATTGTATGTTTATGCATTCATTGCCTTTCAGTCCTTCAGTGGCCAAAATAGACAGCATAAACAATTTCCATATTAAAGCTGAAAAGGGAATTTGTCACTGGAATATAAAGAGAGTTGGCTTTAAAATAGCAATATAAAAATTCTTGCTTCCCTCTGAAACATGCCAATAAAATATTGGTATATTGTTTTAAAAAAGGATGTGATTGAAAATTGCACATTTTTATAGACGTGTGAGTTACAGCAGCTTAGAGAACCTGCTGCTTTTGAGAAAAATTGATTAAAAACTACTATTGTTTTTCTCCCAGATTTTCAGCACAAAGCCTTTATTAATAATCCAAGACAAATTCACACATTTCAGTTTAAGAGCAGGTTGGGGACAGTTGCATTGAGGTGAGTTATGGTAGCCAGGCAGAAAAGTATTTTTAATGCAGACTATGGTATGGGTTTCAATTTGGAATATCTAAATGTAATGTAAATTATTAAAAGAAGAGGTTCACTTTCCTAGACAAACTTTTAGGACTATTTACATTTTTATAAATTTATTTGTGAATTTGTATAAAGTACTTTTGAATTATGGTATCTTTTAGTTTTCATAGAAAGCTGTGCTAACAGACAGTATTCTGCTAAAGCAGATCTTTTATCTCAATGCTGCAGTAAATGTTCAGCATCAATCCGCCTCTTGTAATTGAACTGTACACAAAAATGAAGCACTTTAAACAATTTAAGAAAGGAACTTACTTGAAATACTTGATGGATGTGAATGTGGTCCAATTTGGCCACTATAACTAAATAAAGAAACAGTCTTGTAACTGTGTTCCCCCCTCATCTCCACTAAATGTGACTAAGAGGGAGTGTTTTCTTCTTCACAATAAGAGGAAATTTCATTTGTTACATGGCAACTTTTAATGTTATCTCTGTAAGCACTGTTTAAGCACAAATTACAATACCAAACACAGATTTAATGGGAAAAACATGTATTGAACATGGGAAAAATGTATAGTTTGGTTCTATGAAAATTACTAAGATTTTTTAGGTAATCTGTTCTATACTTTAAAAAAAATGGGGGGGGGGGGGGGGGGGTGGGGAGAAGAGAAACTGTTTTCTTTCAAGTCCCCATGTTGGTTCTGACAGATGTTCCATGTTTCATCTAGTAAGTGATACTTTAAAGCCATCTGTGGTGTTGTTAGTGCTGAAGATAGTGACAGAAAATTAAAGCTTTCATTTTAAATTTTGGAAGAAGTTCTTGGAACTAGTCCTGCTATCTGTGTTGGTGATCCAAGAACCGTTTGCTACTATGTTTAACTAGCCCTGAATGAAACCTTGAGTCTCTGGTGAGTGCATCCAAAACCACATTTAGTTAAGTATGATAATTTAAAAGAAATTAAAAGATGCAATGCTTCTTGAACTCCATAGTTAAGAAATGATGAAAATGATATCTCAAATATGATATTGTGTGATATGGCAAATATGAGCCAACACAGAAGCCTGCTCTTGTAGATGATACGTAATGATGGTTTTTTTCTAAATTTCTGATCTTGTATAAACCTGCTGAAATTATTGGATAGTATTCTGTATTTTCTTTTGGGTTAGATAATTTTTTAATGGCTTATGGATTAAAAAAAAAAAATAAAAAATTGTTATAAAAGAAAGAGGATAGTCATCATCAAAAGTGATGGGTTTATGTAAATTGTACAAGAAAACTAGATATAAGCAACTCTATTTCTAGTTCAGTTTTTTTTGTCTGTGTTCTGCCATGTGCAAGTCATTTAGCTTCTGTATAGCATTTGTTCTTATTCTGTAATACGAAGTGACTTAGTCTTTCAATAGCACATCTTTTTGTAAATATTGCTATTACTATTTAGTTCTGTGTGCCATTCACATTGAGTTTTCAGTTGCTTTTTGACTTTGTTCACGTGAAATACTCTAATTGTCCATACATTCAACAAAATACATTATAAACCAATACAACAAAATAAAACATAAAAGAAGAAAATGCATAGTTGGGGCTGAAATAGAAACTGAACTAAATGAACACCATAGCATAAGTGTAGTACACAACAACTGTATGATGGTGATCCAGAAGCTATTTTAGTGCCCACTGTGTATTTATTTCCTTTATGTATTTAGATTTTTTTTTTTTAGTGTAAATTTCACTTTGAATTTTCTTCATTTGTAATATTGGATTTTGACATAATTTCACATCCATATAATGTTTTTTTCTCTTACTACTGTTGATGCATGCTATTAAATTTAACATAATTCTTAGGGAAAATCCACATAAAAATATTGAAATAATAATGTTTTTAGTTGTTGTAATGCTTTTAATAATGTTTAAATTTGCAATCAGAAATTAATAGAAGAAAAAAGATTTGGATTTTTCTATGACCACCATCAGAAGGGGAGATCATTTATAAGCAGCAGAAGCTTATAGAGAGAGTAGATTTTTTAAAAATTATATTATTATCTACAGATTTAAACAACAAAAAAAAGTCTTTTCTCAGGAAATTGGTTTGCTCTTTGGAGTTTCTGTATTAGAAATGGTGCAAATAGGCACATGATACAGAAAACTAGAAAAAGAATTTGGGAATCTGGGAAATAGACATTCAGGAGTGAAGCCAAGTAACCTTTACAGAGGTGAAGTTGATTTATTGCTTTGGTGACTGGTTCATCTTATGTCTCTCTGCTTCTTGCAGCTCAGAAGCACTTTATTTTTACCTTTTTTTTTTAAAGGAATTTATTCCTTATAGAAATCATAGAAAGTCACAGAAAATAGGTCTTCAAAGCATGTCAACAAGTTTTCTAGATTATTCTCTTACGCCAAAGAAGTATCTTTTGTATATGTCTTTCCAATTAATATTTAAGATCCAACTGGGCATAGACCTCCAGTATGTCTAGATGATTCCTGCACTGTTTTGGTGTTCTTACCACTAGAAATTTCAGTTGTTTTATTGGCAAAGTTTTAGAAAACTATGGCACTCAAATACTTGTTTTCATGGATTGTTCCAGATATAATCCAAGTGTCATAGTAGTCTTCAGCATCTTGGCCTTAAAATATTTACTTGATTAGATCTCTAAGATTATATCTAAATTAAATGTTTTAGTTGTTTTGAAAGGGCTTTTTTTTAGAATAATTGGCTGACTGTGTTATAGTTCAGTAAAATGCAATTGATCTGAAACTAGATTTTTATTTCTAAAATCAGTCTGCGATAAAGTCCTCCTCTCATTATTATTTTTTTAATATATATAGAATGCCTAATGTGTGCTAAATTAGAGGTTTACAGAAACTGATTTCAACAGTAATTATATTTCCACTAGTGAATGAATGATTAGGAAGCAAGTTCACAGAGGAAGAAAAGAATTTGTGTAGATTTATGAAAAGCAAAAATTACGGCCTAGATTTAATGAGTGAGAATGATGGCATATTTTGTTCTATAATTGCAACCTGTTTTATCAAATCACATGGTACGTAAATGAACATCTTTTGTTGAAAGCTATGCCAAAACAAACTAAGTTAAAGCGGATGTCTATTCCCCTTCAGATTTATTTCATCTGAAACTGAGATAATAAATTATTGAAGTGAGGCCAGAAAGACAATCAAGATAATCACTTCACCAGACCTTAAACAACTGCATTCCTTTATTGGAAATAAGTTTTAATTTCATTGTGAATTTATTTGAATCTATTTTAATTCACATTGTGACTTTGATTAGGCTGTACTGATAGTATTAAATGCTTTGGCAGAGTTCTAATTAAATGACAACTTGGATACCAAGAAAGATCAAAACACAGGAACAGCTAACTTTTATTTCTACTTGAGCAACGTACAGTAGTTGTTTCCCTGAATGTTGCGTCCAGTAATTAGTTTTGGTGTGTGTAAAAGGTGATCATAATCAGCAGTCTTTTCAGATTATGAAGTACTAGCCATGTTTTGATGTTCATCTAGTTTTCTCTCTCAGTAAACAAAGCTTATTAGTTTAATAGTCAAGAACATTTTCTGCTGTAATGGTCTTCATTTATTTCACAACAGTAGATATCAACGTTACAGATGATGCATGGAAAAAGTAGGATACTTAATTATTACATCATACCTGGAAAGTCACTGCTGTCCTGTTCTGAAAAACAATAAAAGCCACAATTTCTTGAGACACAGGTAGATTAATCATCTCTCACTTTTTTTACCAGTGAAGTTGCATGGATTTCAAGGAAAAAATGTTTTTGTAAATGAGAAAAACGTCTGGAATGTTCAAAAACCAGTTTCGATTAGGTTATAAATATAAGGTTTTAATTTGAAATTTTAACTGCAGAATCTGAATCTAATATTTAGAAACCTTTCAACATCAACTTAAACTGTCTCCAAGTATAGAAATGAAGGTAGTATGATGTTGCATAAAAAGTGTTTCAGTTCACAGAAGCTTTCTCTATTCCTGAAAAAGTAATCTGTAGGCTAGCTAGACTTTCTTACTGGCATTCAAGAATAATGTAACGTGAAATCATTACAGAAGTTAAAACTGGATGTTTTTTGAAAGCCTGAAAATGAACTGGAGTTTGTAAAGATAGAAAGCTTTATCTGTTGTATCTAAAAACTATGATCATTTTCATTTGAAATTTTTGTTAAAATATGCTGTTGTTCATGATAGTAGTCTGAAGAATAGTAAGTGCTGGGTGAAAGACAATCAAATTTATTGTACATTCAAACAGTATTTGGGGAGCTGTGATATTGTGAAGTCTAAATCTGATGGTGGAGATAGTTGAACTTGAAAAATCTTCATTACCCACTGACAGCCTGTGTAACAAATAACCAAATAATAGTGAAGAGAACATTAAAATCTCTAGCCAGGGTTAGATTGGTTCAATTCTTCTATTTGTTTCTGAGCTTTTCGAATGACTAATTTCTATAATGAGCACAAATCTGTTATCAAAATGATAATTTTGTGAGGCATCTAAGGAATTTATCTGACATACTAGAATAGCTGATATCTTGTTCACACTGGGGAGCAACTAGCATACCACTATTACACAATAAAGTGACCTCCAACTCACCGTTATCAATAACAAGGTGTGTGATATTTCACTGTGTATCTGTCTCAGGCTTATGTTGACAATAATTACCAGGGAAAATATTTTGAGAATATTTTGAAGTATAATATTGTGTTGTAGTGAAGCTGGATCTTCAGCATTCTTATTAAGATAACTATGTATTTTCTGGCTTTTGAATCAATCAATCATTGAATTAATGAAGCCAGAAACACAATGAGTATAGTACAATGAAACTTCTTTATC
This sequence comes from Oxyura jamaicensis, assembly GCF_011077185.1. Taxonomy (NCBI): domain Eukaryota; kingdom Metazoa; phylum Chordata; class Aves; order Anseriformes; family Anatidae; genus Oxyura; species Oxyura jamaicensis. The sequence continues at coordinate 33,862,744 of NC_048896.1, forward strand.
AGCACACATCTCCAAAATTTCATCTGAAAGTCATTGTTTTGTTTGTCTGCATGGACTCTTCACTGCACAGCCTCTGATCTTAAGTCAGACCATTTAGTAAATTTAAGCTGACATAAGCATAGTAAGTTTTACCAAATTCACATTGATTAAAATACAGTAATTCAATTTGAGAACTTTTTTTTAAAAAAATAACAAACTCCTTGTTTCTTTCTCACACACACACATACACATGTTTTTAATAATATTTATTGGATGTCACTTGTGAATAAACTGCAGCACAATTTAAATAAAGCATTAGTCCATACCCTTAAAATGCTATTTAAATATCCAACAATACTCTGACTACTTTAACATTTTAAATATTTCATATATTTTCCTAATGTCAAAGTTTACTTTACAAGGAGTTGTTTCACTTATAATTTCTAAGAAAGCAAACCAAAAATGAACATTTTAAAAGGCTTTAAAACACTTATTTGGTTTTGAAAGGAAACGTGAAAAGAAGACTAATTAACATTAAGGAGTGTAAATCATACAGCACTTTATTTATTTAGGTAGGCAGTCAGAGTTACGTGATAGGGTGGAGGCAGGATATCCTAGTCATCATAAATTTTTCCCATATAATTATGAACCCTAATCAGCATTTTGTGCGTACTTTTCCCTTGTGCAAACAGCCGATGAAGTTGACAGTACTCTTTCTGAAGTCTAAAATCCTGTAGTGCTTACAGCTAACTCCGTGACCAATCTATTTGTTGCAGAAGCCTAGCTAGCTTGAAGTGGATCTAGTGCCTGCAATTGGAGAGGCCAGCCTAAATTGTGGGTAGATCGGAGCAGAGTAGAGAATTGCTCACATGGAAAGATGGGGATGAGCTGGATGCAGACGCCCCATATAAATTTTGGAGGGGGCAGGAGAAACAGTTTCAAAACTTCTGTCCAGTGGCATGGAAGGAGCTGTGGGAAAAAAATGTTTTTGGTGATGGCAGAAAGAGTAATAATATAATTTGCCTACTTGGTCTGGTGGTTTTTCAAAGCAAGAAGGAAAAATAGTTGAGTTAATTAGTTAAATTAGCTTAGCTAAAGTCAGGGAAGTCTGAATAGTCCTGAAAAGACATATGGAGATAGTTGGTCATTACACTGCATTCTTGAATGGAAAAAGGTTTCTCTTCAAAAGTAATGAAGTAAAAACATTAAATTGTCAGGTGCACCTTCTAAGGCAAAATTGTAAAGATACTCCAAATCTGGTTGCAAATTCACCATATGTACCTGACAAACACTTGTTGTTTGTAAAAACAATCAAACTGTTCTTGTTTGACACCGTAGCTATCTAGATATTTAGCTTTTACTTTACCCAGTCTCCATGCTGAGATCCTTACCAGTGTTTAAGAAAAATATTATGAAATTGATGGACAATACATAAGTAAATTTGTCAAAGGACCTTGCCTAAGAGTCATTTTCTGGAAATGCTTTGTGTTGATGCATTATCATTGACGATTACCTTTTTTCCTCAGTTTTTTTGTCCTCTTTTTCTTTTCTTCATTGATTTGGTTACATTTGTTTTCCATGCTGCTTCTTTCTGCTCATTTCTTTCATTGTTGCTGAAGTTAAGTCTAAAGTAGAAATTGCTGAGGTATTACTCTGTAAACATGCAGTGAGTTTTAGTAACTCTCATGCCATTGGCAGCAAAATAGTACTTGGTACAACTGGAAGGGAGAAGAGGCAGTCTCAGAAAGGTTACAGCAACAAACTGAATACTTCTGTGGTTTCTCTTTAAAATACAAACCTTATTTTATCTGAGAAGAGTCTCTGTACTTCTTCTGAGCCTGTTACTGTGAGTTGGTCTTGTGGATTTATATAGGATAGATACTTTATTGTTTCTTCAATCAAGAAGCAGCAAACATAAAAGGCTGGCTTATCACTGGAAGCATAAAATAATTTTGAATGTCAGATGTATCCTTGGGTGTGCTTTCTTATATTAGACACATAAAACATTTTGAACTTTGATTTATTATTATTATTTTTTCCATTTAGGATTACTTTTATGGAACTCTGGATATTTTTTCACAGCAGTATTTGTTAAAAAAAATAAATAAATCACTGTCACAGAAAAGTGAACGTGTTTAAAAGAAAAACAAATATATATATTTGACAAAACAAGTATTTTCTGTCTGGATGATCCTGTTTTACAACCAGCTCTGAGCTGATGTTTATCAATCATAATTTATTACATATATTATGAAAACAATAATTTTCTATAGAGGTTCAGTATAAATATATATATGTTAATAATTAATCAAAGCCAACTGTCTCTTCTAAGGTATGATAGGTCAGATTATGTTTAAGTTTTAGCTTTCATATATTAATCAAATTGGAGTTTATAGAAAAATCGAATACGTACTCTTTTAGGTTGCATGGCTCTTTACAAGTAAACAATAGATTATAACAGACTTCAAAATATTCAAGAAAAAAAAAGTTATTCTGTTACATCTTTTAAATGGCATTTAATTAGGTGCTTTTATAGTTTGTCAAAGAACAGTAGTCAGTTGTATTTAAGTAAAAATTAAAAAAAAAAAGCATATCAATACAAATTCTGAAATGGCAGATCAGAAGAAGGGAGATACATAAATACATCTATATATTATATATTTAATTGGCTGGAAATTACACATGAGATAAATACCAGTATGGAACTTCGTCTGTTTGTTAATGATGATTTAGACTTGACGTACTTCATTTCTGTTAAATAAATTAGTTCATTCTGTTGTCTTTTGAAGTCTGACTTAATTTTAGGAATAGCTATAAAGTTTAGGACTTAAGAAACCAACCAACCAACCAAAAAAACTAGCCCTTTATTCATGCTTTCTCACCGTGTTTGCGCACGCTTTCTGAAATTATACTGTGGTGTGTGTGTGTGTGTGTATGAAACTGATCAATTCCGACACTTTCTGTTAGTATTTTCATATCTTGGATATTTTCATTGGCTGAATAATATCTAATAATAGAAGTTAAGTACAGAAAGGTATTTGTCAATTCAGTTTAGATTCACTGGGTGTTTCCTATATTCGTTAAGATTTTTCACTTTAACAGCTATAATATACTAAAGTAGTTGAAGGTAAGGCTTGGTTTCCCCAGTTTCTTTGGTTTTACAAATGTAAAAAGCAAGATGGATATTCTCTCAAAAACAAATATATATAATGCAATTACCCACATATAGTTTATATATGCATAGCCTCTGTATGTTATAATATTTTAAATATACATTTTTGTGTGTGTGTACAATCTCATAGATAAACTATACACTGCTCTGGTGTATGTAATTTTTTAGATAAAAAAAAAAAAAAAACACCATCTTAGCGTTGTGTTATTTTGGCTGTTTTGTACACTCTTCCATTCATTGGAAAAAAGCAAATATATATTAAAAATCAGTGTTTCTGTAGAGTATTTTGTATCGTTGGAACCTGTTGATTACAGTTTATTGTCTTATGGTCTTTTCCTGAAGTACGTAACAATCTAAATGCTATACAAAATTCTCTTTGATTAACATGTGTGCATATAACTAAGTGCTCTTCCTGGGTTTTCATTAACAATTTATTAAAGGATAAATATTTTAATGGAGATTTTTTGCCTTCTTTTTCCCTGTGTGCAATATTAGAAAAGCTTACCAATGTCAGACGTTCTACTTAAGATAGATAAGCTACTCTGGTCACTTTGTGGCACCTGGAAGAATTAAAATAGTAAGGGATTTGTGGATTATTTATTCATTTATTGTAAGTCTGTGGTCTGTGTTTCTAAATGAGACAGTCCCAAATAATACTTCTTCAGTTAACTGAACATAATTACTAGGAAATCTAAGTTTTATCAAATAAATTGGCTGAGATCTGATTTCATTTCCTCTGTATTCAGGTAGACCTTTACCCTCAGGAACTGAGCTGTGGGTTTTTACTTCTGAGAGCAGAAGGAAACAGGATATTGTATTCTCTTGTCCTCAGTACTTGAAGGGAGTTCATCTGTAAATTGTTCAGTCTAAAATTCGAAGTCCTGTTGCAAGACATTTGAAGATGGGAAAAATGTTGTATAGTGCTTGTCTTCCTTCCATTGCTTCCTGAGTGCCTTCATTAGCAACCCTGTAAAATCCTGTGTTTTATCAGATTTCATTTATCAGCATTAAGGATGACCCCATCGTGTTTGCCCATTGTCCACTTGCTCATACATTAGCTCACAGCTGTCAAACAAGTAATAGGTGGAGGTCCAGTGGGCTGGTACTTCCTGCTCACTTCCAGATGTACTGATAAAAGAATCTTTGCTTGGATGTCCCTCAGGGTTTGAGGAGCTGTCAAACTAAGGCTGAAGGGTTGTTTTTTCTCCCTTAAGCACACATAAAAACATATCTCAATATTGAGAGTGTAAAAACAAAGCTCCCAAATCTAGAAATACAAACTTGTATGATATGCATTTTCATTCAGAGTTTCTTGTCCTTTCTTTAATCTTAATAATAATAATAAACTGTAGTATTTTCTTTCCTTTTTTTTTTTTTAATTTAAGAAATATCTAGTCAGATGAAATACAAGCAATTAAGTGACAAAAGCAAGAAGAGCTACTGTCTAAAAAAATCTTGTTATTTAAAATTTTATGCTTGCTCTTGTACATACGCTCATGAGTGAGCAAGAAAAGGAAGCTGAACACTATTTTATTCTACTAGTTTTGTTTCCTTAATAATCATAGCTGAAATTTGGTGCAGTACCTCAGAAAATTATGGCAACACATATACTATGATGATTAATTAAGATTCAGGAGTGATTTGATAGACAAAAACTGCCATTAAAAACCAAGGCAAGTGAATGATAAGGGGGAAAAAAAAAGAGAAAAAAATATTTGTGTATACACTGACTTCATTCAAGTCCTAAATTTAAAAGCTTCAGATTCATAAAATGCTGTATTGGTTTTGACTTTGAAATTGGATCTAGTTAGTATAACATCTCTCAAACTAGCTTGCACGATAGTAGAAAATCATCTTAAAATAATCTTGGCTCTGGAGTATTGTACAGAAACTTGGCAGCTCTCTCTGGCTATTGTGATGCTTGAATTGAGCAGCTCAATCCCCACTAGGGTGTTAACTAACTTCATCCATAAATAAATTGAGAAATTATAGGTAATTATAAATGCACACAGTTGGCTCTATATATCTGTAAAACTTGTACTACAATGTTTGAAAGTCTATTGTCAAATTGTTATTCTGGGAATTAGAGGGTGGAGTGTTTAGTGTTTCAAAAATAAATAAATAAGAAAGGGAAAGGGCGTGTATCGTTCTTGATCAATTACAAGGCTGAGTTTCTAAGTTGATAGTCTTATGCACTCGTTGGCGTGGACTTTTGTAATGGATTGACTGCACGAGTATAGTATGAGGAAATGCTAAATACTTAATGCTTGTCTGGTAATTTTCTTCAGAGATATTGATCTTCCAAGATGCAATATCTCTTCTGCTTAAATGGATGTATATCAGTAGCAATAACCACCAGCACATTTGGGAGAGTCCCCCAAAAAATCTGCATGCAGGAGTAGAAGAAAGAGGTCAAATTCATTTAAATTTTTCATCCACGACATTTGGAAAAGTACACAAATCACAAAACTAAAGGGTTATTTGGTGTAAAGTGATGTTTTCTATTCTTTTTGTTTATTGGAAGAGTGACGTCCTACTCAAGTCTGTCCTGGAATGCCATTGTTGTTGGTATGTCCACATAAAATGGACAGATATTGGCTTGTTGGTAAGTTTGTCGCTGAAAGTCATCTAATGAGGAGAGAAAGCAAATGATAACCCTGGAGGTGGAGAAAAAATAAAAAATAATTTTTTTTTTTTTAAAAAAAAGCATGCCAGGAGAAGCTGGATGTTTAGGCACAGATGAGAAAATTTCTCAGTCTAAGGTGAGAAAAATTGTCACAGAAATCAGTAGCAGAAGAAACAGGAAGGTGATGAAATAGATTACAAAGAAAAATAAGTTGTTTTGTGGAATAAATTAGAATTGGCATGGTATGCCAGTAGGAACAGAGACTGGTAATTGAGAAGAGTTGGTTATGCACAAGGTTGTGGCATGAGATAGGGGATAAGGCTGTACAGGGAAGCTTAGTTCTAGATCCTCATGATTGTTGAGTGCCAACAGTAAATATAATCAAGTTATCTCTGAGTATAATTATCATTCTCTGTCTGTCTTTTGAACCCCTCAGTTCAGAGTGATATCGGTAGCTTTAAATTAAAAAGCTATGTTTGGGGGGTAGTCTCAATGCAAAACAGCATGATAGTATACTGCTACGACTTGTACCTCCTGACTGTATTGCAGTCCGAGTAGACATTGCTGAAAAGCAAATATCTCACCTTCCAAATAAGGCTTTTATATTTTAATTATGAACTAAAAGAAAAAAAACAGAAATAATAATTGGTTTAAATTGAAATCACAGTAGGTGGTTTGGTTAGAATCTTATTTACAGACATTTCCTACAAGGAAAATATTTTCCACATAACTCTCCCTTTTGACATCATTGCCAGGATGCTTAAGGTTTGCTTTGTTTTAATATCCTCAAGGAAGCTGAAATGATCTTTTATTTTTAATGTGAAATCATGTGGATTTGGTGACTTTTTTTTTGCTTACATATAAATTGTAAAATATTTTAAACGTTGAATTTCTTACTTGGTCAATTTTTTTTTTTTTTTAACTTCGATAAGTAATATTTTAGCACAGCAAGGTTAGGTTTTATTCTGTGGTTCAAAATAGATGTTAAAGAGATCTGGTAATGGGATTTTTTGAAATTATCTTTCTGGTGGTCAGTGCTAGGGTGAATATTTTTGCATGTGTTTGTTCTACGAAGACAAAAACCTATTTAAAGACAAAGGTTTTTTTGAGTGTATTGTTTCATACTTTTGTCTCAGAAAGTATTTAAAAAACATGTATCAATTTATGCAAATTTGTCTGAGATTAACAGCTTACTGTGCTGTTCTCAATTTTTTTCATTGTAGTTGAAGTGTCAGAGATACACATAATTGCAAGTCTGAGCTTGCAGAATATTAGTATTCAGTACGAAATTAAAGCTTGTGGAAAACATTTGGCTCATTGATTTTGTGGGATTTGAAGTAATGATCTACAAGACTTTCAGAAGAATTTTCCCTACTTTTTGAGCAGACCTTTTTTTTTTTTTTTACAAAAATAACCTACATTGTGTCTCTACTTGTCAGATAAGATAAGTATGTGAGTATCCTCTGAAAAGAAGCCTGTGGTAGTTTATCAAGGTAGAAGGAAACAGCTAAAAACTTCCTTGATTGTTGAATGTTTGAGATTCTCTTTGTAAAAATGGATGTACCAATTATTAATCAGTTCCATCCCCTTTGTGTCTGATGACAAATGATGAAAAATAGCTATACCTACTCTAGACTTACGTTTTCATCATGTTTATATATGGTTTCTTGAAGGAAAAAATGAAAAGAAAACCTCCTTAAATACATCCAGTTACTGATAACTATCAAATTAACCAGATGTTAACTAGATCTTAACTAGAATTTATGAGAAAAGTAATAGAAAACAAGAATGATATATTTTCAGAACAGATTTAAATGAATTAAAATATGCAGTAGACTTTTATTTTCAGTGGTCAGTCTCATATATCCTTATGTATTGGACAGAGCAGTGGTGTTTTTTTCTAAAGTCTTTTCTTGATTCTATTTTTTTTCCTTCTTTTTTTTTTTTGTTTTAATAATATGTGACGCTATCTAAAGAGAATTGCTCTTTAACATTTTGTAGAGAAGATGCAAACAAAATTTGTTTACTATTTTAAAGATGGGAGAAAAAACATGCAAGCAATTTATTCTTGGGATAAAACAATAGGGATTTTTCTTCATTTTGAAATGACTATTTCAACTTTAGAAGTCAACCTAGTTAAAAAATAAAAGAGAAAAAGGGGGAAAAATAAATTAAAATAAAAATGAAATGTTGGATTAAGATAAATATTTCTCTTGGATTAATATTTCCTCTTGGATTAAGATAAATATTTCAGGTAAACTAAAATACACTCCTCCCTGCCCCATTTACACATACCATTTTGAGAGCTGAAAAATATAATTCATTGCATTTCAACCTTACCAGGCAGGACCTGCTGTTGCTGTGATTTTGAGAGTTTTGGTATAGAAGGAAAATTATAATGGATTTCCACTGACTCTTCTTTGAGACATCACAGAAGATGTTTCATAGGCAGTTACTTTTCTACCAAAAGTCACAGCCTCAGAAATGTTCTGAACAACAGACATTAAATATTTTTATATTTTCAATTACTACAGGAGGATATGGGAGGATATGGGTTACCATTACATGGATTGTCATTAGTATTTCTAAGGTTTGTTTTGTTTTGTTTCCTTTTCAGCTAGAGCTGTTGCCTTCCTTTACGTTTGGCTGATTACAAACCTTGGACTAAGGCCATCTGGCTTAGCTGCAATCTAGATAAGGTTGGCAAGAAAGAATCTTCTGAGCAAATGTCAAAATCTGTAGCTGCTCCCTCAGTAGACAGTGCCTGTCTGCAAGCTGTCACACCGGTTTACAGCAGTTTAAACCTCTGCAGTATCATTTTTCTACTTATTTGAGCTTTTTTTTTTTTTTTTTTTTTTTTATAGTGATTTGTAACTCCTCATTAATAAGTGGCAGAAAGAGATTTAAACTTTAAGTCAGTTCTCTGGTATCTCTTTGTGGGTGATAAATCTCTAGAAATGTAGTTGGAGCTGAGGAGCAGGTCTCATATTTATCAGCATAAAAATGATGACAGACTTTGTGCTTGTTTATGAAGGTATTTTTGGCACAGAAGAATTGTAGATGAAGGCTTTAGGACATAAGATACAAGTTCAGAATAGGGCAAAAGAATAGAGATTTTCTGTGAAGACAGCCAAAGGAAATGTGTGAAATACAACTGAAGTTTTCAGTTAGCATTACTTGTGAATGTCTTCCTCTTGAGAATAGAGAGCTATAACTGTCCTGGACTTTGACATTCAGTATTAATCAGCAGTTACTTAAAGGGTAAAATAGAAGCTTTTAGTTTCTGTCTATGTATGTGACACCAGGCTCTGCTTACCTAAAATGGTGTATTTGAATTGTAGGTTTCCTGAAAGGGCATGTGCCTGTATAGAAGAGTGGGAAGTGGTGGATCAGCTGGGTTTGCTTGTAACACTCTAACCTAACCATGACTCCAAAATGTTAAAAAATAAGATAAAAGCTGTGTTCTCATATTCATTCGCATGGGAAAGATCGGGGTATTCTATATGAGCTGTGTCAAGGCAGTGGATGAATTGTCTCCTTACTGACTATCCTCGTGCTGACTTCTGTTGCTATGCTAATCTGTTGTTAATCCCTAGCCTAACATTTAGCAATGATAGTTGACTATAAACTGACTTCACAAACACACCCCTGAAAAATTCTCAGGCTACATTGTTTGACTAAAACCATAATACGGGAAAGCTATCCTTGCTTGGTTGGTATAAAGGCAAAAATTTAATCTGTTCTCTGCATTGCATAACCTCTCTTTGAGATCCTAAAAATGTATTTGACTAATAATTTTCCATTCTCTTTTTGCATTTATAAAAAATAAACCTTTCTCTACATTAAAATGAGGGGATATTTCTGTATGTAAGTTTTCATGAGTAGAACAGAATAGTTCAGTTGAACGGGACTTGCAAAGTCATCTAGCCCAACTGCCTGACTAGTTCAGAGCTAACCAAAAGTTAAAGCATGTTCTTTAGGGCATTGTCCAAATTTCTGTTGCACACTGTCAGAAAAAGGGTATCAATCACTTCTATAGGAAGCCAGTTCCAATGTTTGACTACCTTCACAGTAGAAGAAATTTTTTGCCATGTCCAGTCGGAACCTCCCCTGGTGCTGCTTTTACATGCTTTTACAACCTGAGAAGATATTAAGTGACTTCACCAGAAGCTTAATGGACCATGAAAGAGAACTCAGGATTATAAAACATTGTTTTTCAAAGTATGATATCCAGGTTAAATAAGAAATAAGTCATTCAGTCAATAGCATTCTTGTGGGAATTAACTTAAGGGCTGGGAATAATGCTCTGCTCCTTATATTCCTGAGGTTTGCATTTCTTAAGAATCAGATCAGTTTTGATTCTTGTTTGTATTAGTATTTTTTCACTGATGGAGGTAATTCTTTATTTTTGATTGATTTGGGCTTTAGTAGGCTTGATTTATATACTACTTGATTGCAATACTACTTTTTACATTTTGCTTTTTTTTATTGTTATTTTCTTGGTTTCTTTGAAACTCTCATAAACCCTAGTAAAACTTTTTACAACAAATTTGCATGCCCATAAGGTTAAATACACATCCCAATGATATATGTTCAGGCATTATTTCCAAATTAATACTTAGCTTTCTTTACACAATAATGATAATGATGTACATGTAAAAACATGTTTAAGCAGGTATTTGGATGATCCATCTTTTAGCAATGCAGCCAAGAAAAAAAAGGCTTCAGGGAAAAAATAGGTTATATAGTAAGGGCAGAGAAACAATAACATCTTCAGTTGCCAGCATATGTTTATACTGGGTGGGCTTTTGGCACAAATAATCCTGAACTCTTTTATTAAGTGCATTTTTCCTGTAAATTCCCTGTAGCATAGTTACATGTAGCATAGTTATATTTTAGTTGATGGTGTTTCTAAGGCAACTCGGCTCACTTTTCAACTTCTGAAAGAGAAAGTCATGACATACATATGGATATGCTAGAACAAGAGATGTCAGTAAGGAATTTAAATACTATCCACAGGCTTTCCATTCCTATCTTCCTGTCTGATTCTTCTTGCTTGTACATAGGGTCCATTCTTGTAGATCTGGCTCAGATGAATATATTAGTCATGAGTTTTCACAAGTTTTCAAAAGAAAGCATCTGCAAGACCCTAGTGGTTAAAATGAAGTCTTAGGTTGAACAAGTTGTGTATTGTCATTTTATGGTCTTTTGGAAGAATAGTCAGTTCATTGTTATGTGATATTTAGAATTTTACTTTTGCTTTTTACTCATAGTTTTACTTTGTGGACCTTGCTTTATCTCACACATGAAAATAAGACCTAGTTAGATGTACATGAGGCAACTTCTCCAGCGTTTTCTCTTATGAGAGAAAATTAGGGGGAAAGACTTTGCTTATTTACTTATGATTGCATTCAGAGGTTTTTATTTTATTCATGTCATGTTCAAAAAGTTTTACTAACTTCCTGGTTGATGGTGTATTGAGGATGGTAAATTTATAGACTTATGTGAGATTGTCTTGATGGAACCTTCCTGTAGAAAGTTGCACTACTAGGGAAATATGTTATTACATTTCACTATTGAATGTCCCTGTGCGGTTCATACACTGAACTTCCTATTGGAACTGAGAAAATCGTGTTAAGAATTATAAGCGATAAATAGAAAAATTATGCTGAATAATGATGGGACAAATAAAGCAGTTTTTTGCGTGAAAGCTTCTGCAACGTGGTAATTGCATTTCAGTGCAATGCAATCTATCCTTTTTCCATTTCAGAAGCTTACCCTCCCTGACTGTCAAATCTGTGAGGAACCAAATAATATTTCAAGCAAAAAAGTTCATTTTTATTTAAATATTTGTAATAATTTACAAGAAAATAGATTCTCTTTAGATTTTTTTTTTTTTTCTTGAAGGTTAGGTTGAAATTCAGTGACTAGATATCTTCTGATGGAAGAAGGCTCCCCAACTCATGGTTAATTTACCTTTACTGAGTACAAATAAAGAAAAAATGGGGCTTTAGCTGTTCTTAAAATATGCCACTGGAATGCACTACCATTGAATATTGCCAAGTTTCTGAGCTGCCAAGTGGTCTTTGTTCCACAGAAAAAAAAAAAAAAATGATTTCATGCCATATGATGACATATAAATAGGAAGGCCTGTTTCCTTGGAGGATATAATTTTATTTTATCTTGAGAGAATATTTTATCATCACAATATCACAGATAGCTCTAATTGTTATCTTGCACTTTATGTCTGTTTCATTTTGTCTTCTTTTTTGATTAATGTATTCTCTAGGGATTATTGTGTGTGTATACATCTAATTTATGTATGATAAAAAACGTTGTTAGATTTAATTCTGATTGTAAAGCTCTTTTAAACCCTTGCCTGAGTTTACTTCGATTCATTGCTTTTCTTTGTTTGGTGCCTTGCCACAAACCAGATATTTCTGTAACCAGTATTAAAAGAATTTTAGTGTATGATTTGGATAAGGTCTTGTTCCACTCTTTTTATACGAACACAGAGTCTACAGACATGCTAATTTAGGTAAAGTTTTCCAGGTCAGTATAACTTTTTTTTTTTTTTTTTTCTTGTCAGTTCACTCTCCCTAACCCTGAACAACTACTTCTCACATATCTAAGGAAAGATGTTTTCTGGTGATTTCTAGCCATCAACTTCTGAGTATCTGGCCTTCTTAACCTTCTTAGTACTCACTAAGACTTTTCTTTTTTTTTTTTTCTAAACCTTTAATTTAATTAGAATTTGGATAGAAAAGTTATTTTTTTAAATATATAATACAATTCATGTCCCTGGAGGTATTTTTCCTCCCATATTTGAAACAACATTGCTGTTATGAACCTCTGTATTTGGTATTTGTTAGCTTAAGAAATTAAGGATGAATTTCACGGGGGGGCGGGCGGGGGGGTGGTTTAATCTTTAGAGGTATTTTCCATGATCTTTGAACATACTAGTTTAAAAAGTTTTTGGAGACTCAAAAATTCAATACTGGCGACTTTTTGTCAACTGATCTCTTAAATATACATGTATATTTTTTAAAACTAAACTAGGCAGCTTAATTAGTTTTTACCCAGAAGCTGCTATTACTGTTTGTTTCATCCTGTGATCATTTAATGTTTATGACAAAGTAACACATCAATAATATTTTCAGTGAAATGATACGTAGAGTTCCCAAAGATTCATAGCAAAAAATAATTGATAGAAATAATGTTTTTATTGATAACAGCCATTCATTCAAAATGATATCTCTAAGTAATTCTAACAATGTGTCAAGTAAAAGTCAAGAAATAAAGGCTTAAAGTAGTTTGTTACTGAGTCAGAGAGATTAAGTCAAGCATGTTTTCACAAGAAAAAAAAAACAAAAGAGGCTATAACTCATGTAAGAATGATGAGATAGACAGTTGGTTTGGGACTTATCTGATGTAATATTGACATCCATAGCATAGATACCTTTATCAGAATTAGTCATCTAAGTTCATTTATAGACAGAAGAAAGAAACAGGCATTTCTATAGCATGACTAATCTCATTCTAATATTGGTAAGACAAAAAGTACCCTTGAAGTGACTTCCATTGACTGTGAAGGGACACAGAGGTAACTAGCTCAGGTATAGCCAACCTGTTATGTTACTCTGTACAGAAATATCACCATTCAGCTATCCATATATACAACATGTAATTGAAACCAGATGTGAGTACACATTACTCTTCATAAATAATACAGTCTTGTATTTTTCTGCTAAGAGTAAAATTTAATTAGATTTTGTTTTTATATTGAGTTACACTTTCTCGACCTTATAGACTTCTAGTTCAATAAAAATTAAAAAAGAAGAGCAACTCTGCATGAACTTTTAAAAATCAGAATTATAACAATGATTACTATAGTTATTCTGTATTCCTGTAGTTATGAAGTTCCGGTTTGTTTTAGCTTGCTAATATAAAGTTTGCAAAATGTATTAAAAAATATTAAAGCATCTAATAGGCTGGTGCAATAGTGTTGCTCAATGACTATGAATAATGAATCATGAAGGATGTTTATGAAAAAGGAGTAGGTAAAGGAGCTAAAACTGATAGTAAAGTAAAGCCAATTGGGATGAATGCAATTATGGTCAGGTTTGCAATTTCACCTTTCCATATTTGGGATTTGTGTTTTATTTTTTTAAGATTTAGTAAATGATGTGTTTATTCTTGAGGAAGCTGAAGAACTTCTTCTTTGTAGCTTTGTGATGAATTAAATTCCATTAGAAATAGAAGACTGAATCTCTGATTCCTTCATAAGCAATTCATCGAGAAATTTGCTTTGAGGCATTGAAAATAAGTGAATGAATGATGCAGTGAACTGAAACAAGACCTCATAGCTTCCCATGGGAAATGTCTTCCTGGTTAGGCTACACAATCAGATTGTCTCGTGTACGTTAAATATTTGAATCCTTTTAGTACAGAGACCCATTTACCACTGAGGAGAAGGAGACTAGTCCCATTACAGCCTGCTCATAGTTTATCAGTTAGGAGGGCTTGTTATTTCCTGGAAAGGTTGACTGTGCAAAGATTGTACAAAGATAGGCAGTTGCTACCATTTGCAACTGTTTTAGGCTCTCTCCAGGGCAGAAACCCTAATTGACAAACCTGACTGCCTTTAACATTGGGTTTGAACAATGTACAGTAAGGAGCAAGATTCTACATAAAGACTCTAAGAAGAAATAATAATTTCTGAGCAGTATTTATGTTCAGCAATAAGTTCACTGTATAAGGAGTGCAATTAAAAGAAATTAATATGCATATTCCCTTTGTGCAAAGGCATGGATTAGCCTGGACAACTTGAAATTAGCATTTACATGCTAGATTTCAATGGTTCTTGTCAAGTTGTAAATTCTTAGATATATATAAATAGTACGTATACAGATACATTGTGGAATGCTTGATAAGGTTGCAGTATTCCAGTCCTTCTGATCATTCTTATTGAAATCAATCAAACAAAAACAATAATACACCCATTTCAAGTTTGAATGTAGTAGGGTGGTACAACTGAAATGGAACTTTACAAGCATGTGAAAATTCAGAGGCTTGCTTAATCATTGTGTTTCTTCCTTTTTAATTCTAGCACTGTTTTTCCTTCTTGATAAGTAAGTAAATATATAACCTACCTTCCCTATCCACATCTACCACTGTCCTCCCTTGAATAACCATTGCAATTGGAGAAAGATATGAAAGGCAACATATTATCAAGTATCATTATCAAATTGTGCTCAGGGTTATCTAGTATTATCCTGTTCTGGAAGGGCGGGAGGGGGGACAGAAACAAAACATTTTTTAAAAATCAAACAAACAAACAAAAACAATACCAACCTAATTGCTCGACATTGAGTTTATTCCATAGTCTTTCGGCATGCTCAAGACAAATAGAAAGAAGAAGGATTCTGGTACCTTGGAAAATCTGGGAACCTGGAGAGCCACATTTAGGGGCTTCCAAGGGTAGCCAGTCCTACCACCGGGCTACTTTTGTTCCTGCAGACAGGGTCCTTCTTCCCAGCCTGTAGAAAATTATGTTCATTGCCTTAAAGAGTGGGACAAAGGAAAGGAGGTCCTGCCTTGGCAGCTGTGGGCTTTAGTGTAATAATATGTAACACTTCTTCTGGTGACATTCTTATGGAGTCAACATCCATGAATTTAATGAAACTCAGACCACAATCATATAATACAGATTAAAAGAATTACTAACAAAAAGAAACCCATAAAAACTGGATTTCAATTACAAAAGAAAAACACAAGTTAAAAATAGAAAGCTTCTGTTAGGAGCAGTACCAGAACACACTAGGTGGTGCTGTAATCCTAACAGCAATTGCTCAGTATGCATCTGTTGTGCTTTCCTACTGTCCAGATAGAACTTGTGGCAGTTAGCTTTTTATAGATTTCCCAATACTTCTGAAATTTTATATATTTCCTGTGTATTTTTAGATGCTGTTACTGATCTTTTATTTGGTGGGAACATCATAGCATACTTTTATTTCTCATGTTTTAATTTTTGGTCTAGTGAAATCGAGGCCAATACATTTTGATTCTCATTGTACTTCAGATCCAGCTTTTGGACATAAGCTTACCTTCTATTTTGTGATATGATGTTTATTGTTATGTGTGTATTTTAACAATAGGTACTAATATCACATTATTCTATGTAAAGTTGGACTATCTTTCACCATGAAATAAAATGTAGAATAGAACAATAAGGGTAGAGGATGGCAGTGGAAGCCTTAAAAAATTGTACTAGAGGCCCCAGTGCTACAAAGTGCACCACTGAAATGCAGCCCTGGCAAAATTAGTGACAGGGACTACAAAGAGAAGTATCTGATATATTGAAACATGTTATATACAGCAAATTCGTTGTGACGTGGAATTGTAAACAAGTGATAAGATCAATATGTAGAACATGTTAGAAAGTACATCAAAATTGTACATAGATGTTAGAGAGGAGAAAAAAAACTTTTTATTTATATATCTCTTTCTTCCCCCCCGCCTCCCGATCTGGTCTTGATTTGTCATGATTTCAGATTTAGCACTGTGTTTTACTTCCCTGTCTTGGGGGTCATTGCTCAAGGAGGGGAAAGAAGATAAAATATTAGGTAGGATGAGAGGAAGAGGAACATACTGTATAATGTAATGTTAAACAAGTCTTCCATAGTGCTTTCTTGCTCTTCTGTAGTTGAGGTGTGTCTATTTAAGAGACACCTTAAATAGACATTTAAGACAATGTTAGTATGTACAATTGTCATGCATAATGTAACAACTTCTGTATTCATTGTTAGCAAGAAGAATAAACAAAAAAAAAAAAGAGTACAACTTTCAAAGAAAAAAGGGCTGAATTATATTGGAAATATTACTAATACTCATTTTTATACATATGGATTAAACAGTAGTGTGTGTAATACTGTGGTCCTATTAACAAGTCAGTAACAGCTGGAAATACTCTGTAGTCATGATGTGAATTGGGAATGGTGTGGGGAGATGAGAGCTCTCCAGTTCAACATTTAAATTAACATTTTTAGACAGCTTGAACCCATACCCTAGAAGAAAATCAAAAGAACTACATGTTTTTATTAGTTCTGCACAAGTCATATATTATTTTACTATATCATATTTTGTTTAGGTTATTTAAATACAGTTCTTTTGTCCACTGTCCTGTATTAATATACAGTTACATGTTGACATCCATTGACAAGGAAGGGTTTCATTGGATATTTGCTATCATGTTAGAAAGGCTTCTTTTTGCTTTGGGTAGCCAAATATTGCAGAAATTAAATTAAATCTAACAATATAGAAGTCGTAGCATACTGTCAGCACTGTTTGCATTTGATTACTCCAAGTTAATTTTAATACAGGAAGTACCACCACCCATATCAGGAAATCTGCTCTGACTTTAATTATTTTTGTCTGTTCTTAGTAAACAAGCAAACAAAACAGATAGTTTTCTCTCTGTAAAAAATAAAATCAATAGAAAGCAAACATTTCTCCTGGAGTGCTCTTTCTTACCTGTAGAGCTGCTTCTGCTTAAAACTTTAACATTTTTACATCAGTATTCCTGAAACAAAATAGCTGCTTTCAGTGCACCACAAAAACCTAATGTCTTCCTTTAGAATCAGTCTGAAATCTTATTCCTTAAGCTATGCTTCATGAGAGTTAAGTTCACATATCTTGTGCTTTCGTTATATCTGTTTGCCACATTTCCCCTCTAGGTTATATGGTTCACCATGGTCATGATAAATATGTTTTGTTATAGTCACTCAGGTAAATGGACAAGTGTAGTGACACCAAGAGTTGTAATCTTTTAGATGAACCTCTTGAGCAGTAAATTTTAGTTATGAGATTGTATAAAATCCTTGTGATTTCTTTCTTTCCTTCTTTTTGTAAAATGGAATTTATATAAGACTCTATAATTTAAAAAATAATTTTTTAAAAAAAGTCTCAAAATTCAAATTTCCTGATAAAAATAGCAGGAGTTGAGATAACTTGTATTCTCAGTCTATGGCTTCTAAATGAAATCCTTTATGGTTCTCAGTAGTATTTGGTAACTATGATTTTTTATTTTATTTTTTTATTTATTTTTAATCACATCTTCAGGCTAATTTCAGTAGATTAGGAGAATTAGGTAACTTGTAGTAATTTGAATGAGCTGGATTGTTACATCATGTAACACAGCAGGCCAGGGTAAAGCAATGCCATTTCCCCATAGGAAATTAAAACAATGTACACCTAGTTTGAGATGAGAAAGATACAATCAGTTTTAGACAAAAGATCTTCATATCTTATAATTTTATGATTACACAATAAGTATAATTAAAACTGGAAAAGGTTATTGTAGAAAGTGCTTTTTATTAGTACACTGCTAGCAGCTTAATAATGTTCTAAAAAATCTCTGTAAGCAATTCAGAAAAGTTCATACCACGTCCTTCCTTGTTCTATAACTGTTCTCTGCAAAAAATGATTTTTGCTGGTTAACTTTTAGCTTTAGTTTGACATCCTCTTTGTATTATCCCTTCAGCTGACACAAAATGCAAGTTCTTTCTGTTTACTTAAGAAATAAAACACAGATGTACTTATGTTGCTGATGGCATTGATATATAAAGACAGGGTAAAACTTAGGCTACTAGAGTATTCTCCACTCTTTCATAATTTCTCTAATTTCATAATTTCTATTTTCATAATTTCTCTAGGTAGAGTTCACTACTTTTTTTTTTTTTTCCTGCAAAACAAAGAAATCATAAAATTGTGATAATTAGATATCACTTCAGTTCAAAGGTTAAATCTGTAGGGTCTCAAACTTCATCCCTTCCAGTGCATCTCTCTTTGTTATCTCTCACGAAAGCAACATTCATTGGAACCATTCAGCTGTTAATACAGGTGAGGTTCAGGAATACCTGTGCTTTACAGGAATTTGACAGAAATTACAGAACTCTTCCTGCCAAAGATGATGATGTTCAGTAATTGCATCCTTCAGCAAAAACTGCCGAATATGCTTCTTGATTAGTTCTTTGGCATATGTGGAGGAAAAACCTGCTAAGGATTCAAGGATAGAAAACCAGCAAAACTAGTTGTAGCCCCTTCTCCACCTCTCCTGTTGGCTAACCAGCATGCCCTGCACTTCAAACTAGTAGTAATAAGATAAGAACAAAGATGATATTTTCATACTTTCTTCTAATGTTGGTTTTTATAGCAAGCGTAAACCTCAGAACCTTGATATTCATTATTCATAACTTAATAAATCAGTCCTTGACCAGTCCAATGCAAATATCCAAACAATATTCTTCCTGTCTGAGAATATTCACTAATGACCTAATCTGTGGTGGTTTTGTTTGCTTGTTTGTTTTGGCAAAGTACTTAGTGACATCACATCTTTTCAATTTACAATAATGGTAAGATAAAAATGAATTAAAGGTTGAACTCTCAGAAAAATCTGTAGTTCTATAGAAATCTACTGAATTTAGTTTGTGAAATTGTTTTCAGAATCCATGCCATAACAAAATTCCTAACATTTTTGCATATTAATCACAGATATCAAGGTGCCTTAAATACACTAACCAGTCTTATCCTGTAGCTTGCAGGTATTTGAAAGTTTTAATTTCTTCCTTTTAGGTTCATACTCTACTGAATTACTGAGAGATTTGCATTAGAAATAGGATCGTGTTAAGTTTTAGCTTTTCTATTTAGACCTCTTCCATTTTCTGCAGCAGTTTACTATTTTGGAGAAAAAAAATCTTGCATTCTTTTAGAAAGGAGAATTGGGGGGACTATTTAAAATTGGTATTGGGACAGGTTATATACGCTATCAATAATACTCATCATTACTACAAAGTAACATTGATTTGTCAGGCTGTGCGATACTTACCAATCCTACTTCTGTAAAAACTAAAAATGAATATATAAAAGCCCATAGTGTAGAATTCTTACAGAAGTATCCCTTTTGGTTTACATCTGCAAAAATGAGAGGAGGCACTAAGTAATTTATTTCTACTAAGTAATTTTATTTCTGCAGAAAATGAAAAAATGTATTCATTCTGTCAACAATTTTCACTTTTATGTTGCCTTTCAACTTAGAAACTCAGGAGTTTTAAAAGCTTCACCAAGAAATTTGTAAGAGCAGCCTAAGCCTGAACTGTGGCCAGTGTGCTAAATCTTTCATTTTTGTGGCACTGAGTACTTTATAGTAATTTAGTTTATTTTTAAGGTACAATCAGAGAGACAGGATTAAAAGACTAAGTTGGTTAAACGAATTCCTGTGGGAGTGATAGTGATACATTCACTTTGTAAAGAAAAATAAGAAGCCACATCAAAAGAAAGAGAATTCCTTTGGATAAAACATGTAATATTGCTCTGAGTAAATACAAGTCTTAAATCTTTCAAGCTCTGGAGGTCAGGAAAGTCATTCACATGATCAGTTTAATTCCTTCTCAAAGTATGCTAATGGGGGCTAAGTGTAAAGTAGAAAAAAGCAAACAAGCAAGGCATAAATATTTGTACTTATCTCCATTGCTCTGAGTAAAGACAATGTGAATTAAATTTTTTCTCTGCTTATTTGTGAGGACTAAGAACAGACCTTGAATAAATTTGCCTGTAATATTCTAGAAGGAGGTGGATTGAGTTTTCTTCTGATTTATTCTGTCCCATCAACCTCTTAGTGTCACCAAATCAGAAAAGGTTGTAGTTCTTTTTTTTTTTTTTTTTTTTCTTCTTCTGGTTTTCTAGTTTGTGCAATCAAACTGCAATGATAATAACTGTGACTATTTGCTAGTTTAAAATGTAACCCTGTAAAATATCAACCAAAGCCTTCCACAGAAGGCTGCCGCCCTCAGCTTGTGCGTGACTTGGCTGTTTACAGAAAACTGGCTGCATGTTTCTGGCTGTTTACAAAGTGGCTCCGAAGGTTTACTTAGCAGTGGTCTGCTTTCAACAAAGTTGCGCTCACTATTTCTGACTGATTTCTGTACTCCCATGAAAAAGGGGAATAGTTTGAGTTTACTTGTGCCTAAGCTTCACTTGTGAACTGATTTCAGAGTGTATTTTAGGAGAAAGTGTTGGCCCTTCAGTGAACTATTTCTAGAGGAATTCTCTTCTGGCTGGATATAAAGGTTGTAGTTTAGTTGGTACCTACCTTGGTGTGGGATCCCAAAGATGACTGGAATGGGGTGTGTTAGATGTTGGTTTTATATGTGACTTCTTTCTTTCAGTGGAATGTGGTACTGTTAGAAGGTCCTCAGTGAATAGGAAGGTGAGAGAAGCATGCTTTTCTTGACCGCTTTTATCCAGTCATCTATAAAAACACATCTGAGTAGTTTCTATCTTTATTTTACATTGTTTAGATGTATAATCATACATATCTAATGATATATATTGTTTCTCAAAACCAGTTCTTTACTTGACTGTACTTTTTTTTTCTCTTGAGTATATCAGTTTACAAATCTGTATCTTGACACTAAAGCTGCTTTCTCCTGTTATATTGTCTTGTACATTTGTGCAGGAAAATCGGTCACTGAGTGATAAATTTATGATAGTACAGTCCTTATTACTCACAGATTTGCATGATGATAAGAAAAAGGTCTCTGCCTTATCCCGCAGGACTGAATGAAGAAAAGCAGGACTGGAGGGGAGGGGGGAGGGGTAGGGAAATCCTTTACTAAAACAAATATTTTGAATAATTACAATGGTATTGTAGGAAATACATAACTCTTATGTAGTCAATGCTATAATTTTCACATCTTTTCACTTAATTGAAAGTTATTCTTTATATTGATAAAGGAAATAATAAAGTGAAAATCAAAGCACACTTGCATTACTTGTAAGCCATGCCATTTCTTATTTGATTTCCTGCCCAGGTAACTGGGCTCTGAGAGGTGGAGAAAATAGTCTGGAATTCATAAGAATTTTGTTTAAACAAACAAGCAAAACAAAGCAGCGGTCACATTAGGTCAAAAATAAATGCATGCAACTTTGTTGTTGTTGTTTTGTTTTGAGTGGAATGGTAACAAGCTATGTTAAAATGATTCTAGCCCTCTAATGTTCTGGTTTAGAATTCTAAACTTACATCTGTGGCTGAGAAGAGATTTTGGAGGATCTCTGTTCTTGGACATCTAATGTGAGATACCTTTTACTGTGTGACAAATGCATGATATTTTTCAAATTTACTTAATTGATTTAATTATGGAATAAAAAGAATATATAAAACATTTTCAGATAATGCTGTCCTGCGAAGAAGCCATGAAGCATACAAAATGAGAGATTAGAATGGTTTTAAAAAAATTAAAATAGTTGAGAAATATTTGATAACAGGAGAAGTTGTACACCTAAATGAGAAAAATTATGAAGGTGGTGTAATAAAGTGGGCAGGATGCAAAAATTCTTGTTGCCATACTTGGATTTATGAAGAGAAGGACTACATATAAAATGTGTCAGGTAGTCCTTTTGCTTTAAACTAAGTTAGAAAGATGTAAATAAGCTTTTAGAAGGCATGATCCCATGAAGAAAAATGGCATGTCTTGAGATTGTTAAGGGAAAAAAAAGGAAAAAAGAAACAATGATGACTGGGTTGCATGGTGTTCAAATTAATGTGGAGAGAAACTGCTTGAAAATACAGATTTTTTTTATTGTTTTTAGATAACAGAAATCAGTTGGCTTCAAATTGCAATGAGGACAGACAATTAGGGCAAGACAGAAACTTATCAATGGTAAGGACAGATGGATAGAATGCCTAGAGGGTTGTGAAATCTCTGTAATTGCTTATTTTAATATTTCTTTGTATTTTTGAACTTTTCTGTTATGGAATTATGTGAGTATGGGTGATTCACACCTTAATATATGGAAATATAATAGAGACCATCCTGAGGATACTTAGAGGATCTTTCTACAACTGTTTCTTCTTTTTCATTTTTTCCTGCTTGTGTTTTCACTCTACGCAATATATAGTCTGTCATCTCACATATGTTTTGTACGTGCTCATGGCCAGTTTAAATAGAGCGGGACAGAACTGGAGATATTTTCTTCCATGTATATTATAAAAAATTAAGGTATAAAAAAAGGAACACGATAATTTACCACATAGAAATAATGAAGAATATTGTTAGATATCCTTGGGTGCTTTGAATATTATAATGTCAACAGTTCACAGAGTCTTTTAAGGAAGATTGTAAAAATAAAATATGACAAAATACATACTCTGGTTGAAAAAAAAAAAAAAAAAGGCAGATTATAACAAAAAAGTGGTATTATGTTGTGGATAACCCTCCGCATCTGGAATATGATGGTATACATCACTTCAAGTGTACAAATATTTCCATGCAGAATAGCATTATGGCTGATGTATAGAGAATAATTCTATAACTAGATATTACACTATTATACTAGTGTTTTCTAGGACTAAACAATAGAAAACTTGGGTATTAAAAGAAGTGACACACATCTACTCTTAGGCGTTCAACTGAAAACACATTCAAATTCAAACTCATTTCCAGGGATGGAAGACAGTTATCATAAACTAACTGTTGTGTGTTCCTTTGAGCTGAAAGAGAAGAGGACAGGCAAAGAGGAGAAAACCTCTCTAAGACCTTAACAATGAAATAATATAGAAGCAGTGGTCAACTTTGCAAATTGTTTTGACTGGTGGGCATTGTGTGCATTTTGTGCAATTCTTTGGCTCCTAGTAATTAAGAAAATAGCTTCAGTCCAAGTCATAGAAAAAATATTTCACTTGTGTATGCATTGCTTGAGAGATTTTGATTATATTAACAAATAGTGGTGTACTTAACTCCTTGTTTAAACTAGCTTGGTGATTAAAGAGAAAGCATTCTTGAATTATTAAACCAAGCTTGCTATCACCAAGAGCCCAAAGAGCCTAATTTGTGACTTCATTTTTTTTTAATAACTTGCTGTCTTTTATAAATTTTTTAATACAAGCATGATTCTGATAGATGCATTGAAGCTGAAATATACTTTCTTAATTAGAAAGTATGGGGAAATAATCCAAATTTGTAAAGATGCTAGTCTAGCTCAATAGATGTTGTTTGTTGTAAAAAGTACACATGCATGGAGCTGTACTTATGGAGCTGTGAGAAACGTGGTGAATCTTCTAAAATGCTGCACTACGTCACTGAACCTTTGAGACAGGTCATTTGTTCAAGACTGGCTTATGATTTGTTCCCTTGTAGTGCTCCATAAAAACAGTTTCCATGTGATTTAAAAGCTAAAGTCCCAGTTTTGAGAATTATACATTTGGACATTTGGGGACCTATATGTCATTGAAAATGGAAGGTAACAGTCAAAACTTGGTCAGATTGAAAAATTATGTTGTCAGCCTGGACAATGAGCAGGTGACATAGCTTTCCAAAGACAATAGCAGGAAATGCCTTTAAGAGAGCTGTTAAAGAAAAGCCTTTTTAAACTGCCACTAAGTCATTTTTGACTCTGTCTTCAGTTCTGCCACAAGATGACAGTATCTCAGGATATGACTGTTAGGGTGTTTTTGAGGGTGTTTATATGTGATGTTCAGTAATCCTATAGCGTAACCTTAGATAAAAGGTGTGAACTAAGAATAACAGTATTTTGCAGGGGAGCATGCAGAATTACTTCTTCATGAAATCATAGAGGTGAAGAGGGCAGATCCAGTCCATTCTCCTATGAGTCATGTTAAGAGGGAAATTAAATATATGCCTTGAGGCCTCATTTTGATAGAAGTCAGCTGTAGAAATATGCGTGGACAGAGCAAAAGGTGTAGTGGATATATGCTCTTGCTAACCCCATTATGCTTTATCTAACAAACAGGTCTGATCGAGGTCTCACTGATTTTACTCAATAGAGTATACACAAATTATATATATATATATATATGCACACACACATATTTTTTTTCCTGTTTAACTTCTGAGTAGCCTTTTTAGGTTAATTCTTTGTTTCTCAAAGACCAGGCTGGTCATGGGAGGGGACATAAAGTATTTGTTACAGTTTAGGAAGCATAAGAAGTTTCACTTACTGCAAATAAATATGGTACTTGGAGTTGTGTCCTCTTTGGCCAATCCACTGATGGTAGTGAGGAGACACAATTCCTGTATATTAAGAGGCTGAAAGAAGGAGACTCAGTTGTGGAAACTTTTCTCAGGATATCTTTAACCTTCCAGGTGCATTTCATGTAAAGTTTGATCACAAGTAAAATAGTAATTTCTATGAAACCAGCCTGTTGGAGGCTAAATATACTAATACTAATGAATATTAGTATTTTGAATAGCTTTGTGGTGTGGAAATGGGAGGAGAAGTAAAATCTCTGATGGCATGTGCAACACCTTCAGATTCTGGCCTGTGAAATTTGCATCCAGACTTGTTTCTAGATATTCATTCAAAAGAATCATTTACATGAAAGAAATTAATCTCATATATTTGATAGCTTTGATTATGATAGTAGTTTGGATATTTAACTTCATTAAACACATTTTAGACCATATTCTCTACCTGTTGCTTTATCTGAAAGGATGATGGTTCCTCCAGAAAGATGAATGTCTTCCCAGTTCCTCCTTTGAAATGCATATTACCAGTCTTCTTGATGAAACATACTGCTCCTTTTCTCACAATGATAGCATCCTTTGAGGTAATTCTTCCTCCTTGCAGGTCTCATGCTATTCACTTTCAAAAACTTCTGCTGGGATTTTTATGTTCTTTTTGGAGCTTTTCCAACATCTGTGGTTAGTCATTGGAACGTGTCGCCCACAGAGGTGGTAGAGTCACCATCCTGGAAGTGTTTAAGGAAAGGGTGAATGTGGTACTTAGCGACATGATTTAGTGGATAATATTTGTGGTATTACCACGAATTATTATGTCATGTTATATTATATTATTTGTGGTATTACCAAAAAACAGGTGTAACAGGGGGACAGTTGGACCAGATGATCTAGGAGGTCTTTTCCAACCCCAACGATTCTATGAATTTATGGTCTATGACATAACATGTATGAGGTGTATGGAAAAACCAAAAAGTGACACATTCTACAGAAACAGCAGAAACGGCATAAAACTGAGCTCCTATTTCCCTTTTAAAATAAATTTCACTTTAAACACAAATTTTAGTTTCTGATTTTATCAGAAGAGATTTGTTTAAAAAGTTACATTAGTGATTTGATGCCGCAGTTGTCTTCAGAAACCTTTTAATGAAATAAGTGCTTATTATCTTACCATTGTAGTTTAGCAGCAGACAGAATTTTAAAGGTCAGTGCTTAGGTAGCTATCTTCTAAATACTGAGGGACTGGAGTAGTGGAAGAGGGACAAAGATCACTGCGTTGGGAAATTTGCTTTGCCCTGAATGGAAATAAAAACCCAAACAAACCATAAAGTCTTAACAATCACTTTGCTTTCATCATGATTTTAAAAGCTTGTGCAAAACCTCTCTCCATTATGAAGCCAAGCAGGATTTTTCCCTTAATGATGATTGTCTTAGAGCAGTTAAAATGCAGGAAAATGAGTTTAGCAGCTGTCAAAATTAGCACAACTCCAGGGACTAATAAAGAGAATAACTGTAATGTTAACACATCAAATAACATCCTTGGGATGTGGGACAACACCTAATGTGCGTTTTGTCTGACCTACTATATACGTGTGTGGCAGCCCTTGAGTATAATAATTAACTTGGAGAGGGACAGTCTTCTTAGGCTTCAAATTGTGTGTATTACTTAAAAGAGAATAAACATTTGACTGAGCCCAGGGGATCAAAACATCATCTGAATTTGTGGAGAACTACATTTCAGTATTAATACTTGATTAAAATGTCTCTTAAAAAATGTATGTGCATTTGTTATTTCTTCAGTGTATGAATCTGTTAATATATAACAATACTCATATTTCTAACATATTTACCAGATTATAATTGACAGAAACCAATAAATATATATGTTCAATGCATAGCAACAAATTATAAGAATTACTAAGCATTTCTTCTTCAAATATATTTCCAGCTGCTAAAACAAACAATAAAAATATACATAGAAACTATAAGTATGATTTTTTTTTCCAAAGTAAAATCTAGGATTTCTTGAAGTCAACATCCAAAAGTAATTAATTAATTAAATCCCCAAATACCTTTTTAGGGAAGATCTCCAGGCTTACTGGGGTGAGTAGTGACTTAAGAAATAATTTCTTGCCTTTGCCACCTCCTCTATGCCCAAACCTCCATCCTGCAAGACAGCATGAAAGAAAGCCATTTCTTATAGATCAGATGAAGTACTAAGAGGTTAAAATTGCCAGAATTCAAGGTGAAACAGACTTTGTAAGGAAATTAAAATAAACAGATTCTTCAGACATACCTGTATTGGTCCCAAAACAAGACCAGTGTTTAGATTCAGTTTTAAATAGCGGTGTAAAGAAATCTGCAAAAGCCAGATGGCTAGTCATTACAAATGTGTGGCAATGGAAATCACCTCCTTAATGATCAAAACAAAATTGTAATCAAAAAATGATCAAAACAAAAGGATGTAATATACTCCAAATGGATTATCGATGGGAACTGGATAAGTTCTTTCAAAGTTTTGACGTTTCAGGTCTAGTAGCAAGTATTAAGAAAATAAATAATATTTATTTGAAAATAAAAGGAAGGAAAAGTAGAAAAACAGATCAAGGGACAATTTAAGTTTATCAATAATATATCTTATAATAATATATCTAAACTATCAGTCTTTGACGACTTTTAATTCTGGTAATGTGTGTAGGTATTTTCTAATCCCCCTGAATGCTGTTCAAGCATATCGCACATGCCTTCTGTGCATACTGTGGTCATTGTAGTTTGTGTTTTGTATTAAATGCTCTTCACTTGCTCTGGAGTAGTGACTTCTTTTGTGCTGGGGGACAAGAAGTGTTGTTCTGTGGACTCCCAGATTTCTCTTTGCTTGGATTCTGGGAATGATACCATATGCCTGGAGGGAATTCTCCTCCAGGAACTTCCCTTCACTTTTGAAGGATGCTACATAAACTCTTCACTATGTAAGGAATTCTTTACATTGAACTCATCAAAAGATGTTTTCTATGTAAAGATGTATAACACAAATGGCATTGCCACTTACAACCGTAACCCAATACTTCCTGAATTTTATTTTTGGACTACTAATAGGAGAAAAAATAATAGCAAATGGCTGCCTGCTTGCGTATGGAACCAACCTGTCTTTGCAGGTTGTTATCATTTGCAAGGTTGAAAACAGACCATCAGCTCTTGAAATGTAGGATTTGCAACTCTACTGTTTTTAAAGAAAGAACTAATTATAAGGCCTGGAGGGGGATTAAAGGCTACGTTACGAATGCATTATAAATACTAGTTGTTAATGGAAGTCACTGCCCTGACTACAATGAAAAACTCTTGCTCTCAGGGAGCTTGGAGAAAGTCTGCTTTTCAAAGGCACAATTCACTTATTTCAAGTGGCATTGTGGAAAAAAGCCAACAGCTCTGAATCACTATTTCTTTTTCACAAGCAACTGAAGAAAAAATTTATTGGATATTTTTTTCCCCTAACAGACAGTAGCTACTATTGGCTGACTGTATTGAGAGAAATAAGAGTGTAGAGTACTGAGTAACAAAGTATTTCCTGATACTTAACTAAAGGCTGGGATGCCTACCATTTTTACTGACTTATCTTCTTCTTGTTTTGCTTGGGTCAACTTATATTGAATACTGCCTTTTCTGAATCTACCTCTGCCATTCTTAGACAGAAACCGGATGATTAGTAGAAAATAACGGCATGGTTGGTCTGTTTGCGTCAGTACATTTACTAGAAAATCTGTTGACTATGCTATGAAGTAGTTATAAAATTACTTCCTTTGAAGTATTACATAGAAAATAGATGGGATTTAACATGACTAGAGCACATGACTGTATTCTTAGGTGTTTGCTCATATATATTTAATCTCCATTTAGTATTGATGAACAGCTTGAAAGCCTTATAGATATAACACTGTTACTACAAATGTTTTGTGTCATCTTTATAAGTAAAAGCAACCTCTGGGTGATAATTTAGTCTATTTCTATTTTAAAAGAGATCTGTATTGACATTGTATTCATGATATATGTGTTGATAGGCCTCGTCAGATTCTTTGCAGGTGTTGTCTGAAGCAATGTTTCCAATGTCATACAGACTATGCCATAATCTTCCCTCTGAAATTTGTTTTAAAGCCTGTTGTAAATCTAATTGATCTTGATAATTCAGACCTCCATAATGTGTATTTTCAAATGAATTATTTAAAGAACAAATTGAATATAAAGCCAGTGTCAGTGGGATGTGGTAAAATTTTCCCTTCTTAACATGTGGTGGCAGGGCATGAAATCAGGAAGAGACCAAAGAAAATGGGAAATGAGTACAGACCCAACAATTGGGTGTTTGGAGAGAGCTCACAACTATACTAGTGCTATACTCAGGTAGAAAGTGCTTTGTGTGAAATGCAGAATTACCATCAAGTTTTCAGCAGATGAGGTTGGCTGGGTTTCTATTCAAAAGAAAATTTGCACCGACTCCAATAGTTTCATGCAGGGAAAGCCATGGGGCTGCAGGAGTTAGACTGTTGAGTCTGTCCCAGAGTTGCGGCCCTCCTGAGGCAGTTACCTGCCCACCAATATGGAAGCACTGAACAGGGGAGAGAAGTGGAGGTCCCCCCCCCCCCCCCGCATGTGTTTAGCTATTAGCTTCTTCCATAACATCAAGTTGTATCTGTTGCTATGGTAGAGAAATAGATTTTGTTCCCTCCATATAACATGTATAATAGTGTTTTTTGATGAACTAGCCCTCCCCATTGATGATGCACCCTACTTGTAAGAAATATGGTGTTTTCTACTGCATTTTCTGCCATAAAATTTCAGTAACAGAATGAGATCTTGACCTCCCCTAAACATCTCTGCTCTGCTGCTGCTTATTTCGACCTTTTCCAAATTCTGCATGAGCCACCTAAAGAGGCTGCTCTCTGGATGGCAGTGGATGCAGGAGTATGCCTGGTTTGCCGTTAGTACCTCCAAAGTTGGAGAGCTTTGTAGGCACCTACACAGAGAAAAACTGACTCTCATTACATTAGTAGTTGCTTGTGGCATGCCATTCCTAGACCATTTTATAGAGGAAACTGAGTTTAGATTAGTCGTAATTCAGCACAGCTCTGGCTAGACAAACAGCAATAACACTGACGAGTGGAGCTGGTGAAGCAGGGAAACAGCTGGTGGGACCCTTCAAAGAGGGTCTGCAAGGATTTGAAAATCTGTCCTGAATTATAGTGTCTTGAATTCTAGTTTGTGTGCTTATACATGTATGGTAATTGCATCTTAGGTGTCAAGAGTTTTATCTTTTCTCTCTTTAAGTGGCACTCTCTAAAATTACAGATTACTGCTACATAACCTAAAGTTTGGCATGCTCAGAAGTCAGAGCTAGTGCAGAATGCTGTGGTTTCCCTATTCATGGATGCGTGCTGTATTCATGATTAACCTTTGCCTTCAAGAATACATCGCTATATTCTTTATTTGTCACGTTTAACGTTTCATCTGGAGAACACAATTTGAAAGTTTTTAACAGTGGTGTTTAGTTTCTATAACATCTCTATCTAGGTATTTTTCAACATCTGAGGATTTGCATTCAATATTGTCATTTATTTAAGAGAATCTATAGCATAAATGGCTATCTTAATGTTGAGGCATAGCCTGTTGGGTGGTTTTAGTCTCTATTGTGTTCGCACTTGCACATTAAATTATTTTAGTACTCTTCTTGAGCATAAATATGAAATAGCTTTTTGTGTGTGTGTGTGTGTGTGAATACTTGTTTGCAATTGATGATTTCTTAAAAGGTGGTTATAGGTTAATTTTGCTTTAAGAAATCTTTAGTTTGGGTGATATTAATTTTGCTTTAAGAAATCTTTAGTTTGGGTGATATCTTAAAACAACAATGAACAAATTAGATGGTATTTGGTATTTTCATTCCAAGTATAATTTTAATTTTGGAAAATAATATTGTCTGAAACATTTGCAAAATAAAATGATTACTGATATATGGAATATTTTCTGTAATCATACACTCCTTACAGGTTTAAGGAAATGAAATTTCATTCATGTTTGGCATATCATGTGCATAACCCCATAGAGTTCAAAGTTTTGTTTTACACTTCAGCACTGGGAATCGGGATTTCCCAACACAATGCGGTCACGAAAAATGAATTAGCACTGACGCAGAGCTCATGACCTCCTTGGCGCCAAGGGGCTACATTTAGCCAATTTCCTGCAAGGATATAGTTCAAGGAAAGTTTCTCACTGATGCCTAATGTAATTTATATGTTCACATATTATTTTTCTTTTAACTTCTATAGGAGTGACTTTTAAAAAAAATCCATTTTAATACTTACATGGATACCATTCCCTGGCTGAAAATAAGATTTAATTCCACCACCTTTGTATATGCCCTGTTTGACTGTTAAGTCTGATGTTTTGTTATTTCAGCAGACTTCAAAAGTGTAATAAATAAATTTCCACTGGGTTGGCACTTCCTTTTTGCTTCCTGATGTAGGGATTGATTGTTCTTTGGAAGTCTCTAGAGATTTTATGAGCTTTCTCAGAACAGCTGACTTGACCACAAATTCAACCATCATAATTTTCAGAAACGGTTCACACAGAAAATCCAATAGAGGCCATTTTTAGAACAATAGCAACTGCTGCATATTGTATGAGATCAAATGCCTTCTCAGGTGTAACAGGAGATACAAACAATGATGGAATTAACTCAAAATATTGTTAGTTCATGGGATTAGAGAGAGTTGTGGGAGAGGCTGTTATGAAAATTCATATAGGTGAAGTGTTATTGAAATAAGGACTTCTCACAGGTGGTGTCCTTATGCATATGTATGAAAATACTAATGTAGTCAGACTACAATTTGGAAGCTTAGCAGGTATTATGGAGAAAAAATAAATAGGTATTAAAGCTACTTATTGAAGCTATCTTAGGATAAGAACATGGTAAAATTTTGGTCATAAATCTAAACAAGAATCACAGAATCATAGGGGTTGGAAGGGACCCCTGGAGATCATTGATTTCAACCCCCCTGCTAAAAGCAGGTTCCCTTAAAGTAACCAGGTTGAGCAGGAGAGCTTCCAGGCAGGTCCTGCATATCTCCAGAGAAGGAGACTCCGTAGCTTTTCTGGGCAGCATGTTCCAGTGCTCTGTCACCCTTGCTGTGAAGAAGTTCTTATACATGTTTGTGTGGAACTTCCTATGTTCCAGTTTTTGGCTATTGTCCCTTGTCCTATCACTGCACACTGCTGAGAAGAGCCTGGACAGAACCAAGTGTATACATATACATGAGGTCAGAAATGAAATATTGATTCTTATTAAATAAAGCAGGATGAATAAAATTGGTTCTTCTGGATAGCTCAAAAGACTTGCTGAACACCTGAGATTTCACATATCCTTCCTTCTTAAGTACTTTTGGCTACAGCTTGGTATAAATTCTCTTCCATGCCAAACTGTGCAAAATATCTAGGAAGGTGTTTGTGTCCAGTGAAGGAAAGGGAAAGGTAAAAATTGTCAAAGTGGTGACCACTTAATCACATAATCAAGAATCATCTAAGTTGGAAAACGACCTTCAAGATCACCAAGCCCAGCCATCAACCTGAACTACTGAATCCCATCACTAAACCATGTCTCTTAGTGTCATGTCCACACATCTTTTAAGTACCTCCAAGGAATGATAGATTTTCTAAACTCAAAAAATGCTTAAAGAAGTTAATATTTCAAACTCTGTTAACTTATTGCTCATCATCTGTCTTTGTTGGTAAGACAGTTTCTTCAAAAAATACTTTAAAGAAATTTTTATTCTAAATATAGAGTAAAACTATTTTAAATATTAAACAGTATTTGTTAGCAAATATGTTTTGTAATGGTGAATGATGCATAGTTAGCATTCCTAGATTCACTATTAAAAAACATTACTAGAAATCATTTTAAGTGACCCAGAAATAAGCATGAAATGTGCATTTAATTTATATTTTTTAAATTATTATTATTATTTTTTGTTTATTCTTAATGTCTTACTATTATTACATAGTATATCCTGTATGGGTTAGAAGCCAAGTGGTCATTCTACCTGTGTAGAATGGGTGTGCTTCTTTCCTTGCCAGGCACCATGACTCCTGTTAAAAGGAATAACAAAGTAAGTCTGCAATCTCTACTTATTAATTCTTAATTTATACTTGAATCAGTTAGTGTTGGAATGGTCCGTATGTGACTCTTGGAAGCCTTGGGTTTTAGGGGAAACTCTCCCAAACATAAAACAACGTGTCTTACACTAGCAGAAGGTGGTGGCAGGGGATGTTTGAGGCAGAGGCTGACCTCGGGCCTTGGTGTAGGTCTGGACCTGTTGCCCTGGGGCACCTGAGGAGAAGTTATCCCCTCCAGCTTTTGCACCACTTCCAGGGCTCTGCCTTCTCTCAGCTCTCTGGGGAACATGGTAACCTGTGACTCTTAGCAATGTGAAGATTTGGGCATGCGACTCATGGATTAGTGCAGTCATTCACTTGGGAATAAGTGGGTATTGGACCACTGTGCAGACGTTATACTAATGAACCTGAGTACAACATAATGTAATTTTCCTATGCTCTGACCACAGGGAAGAAAAAAAAAAAGGCAATTGCTTTGATCAAAAGCAATCATGTTTCTTATTTTTATCCACCAGTTTTACCATGTTGTGTGAAAAGACATGGCTGGAATTATACATACTATATAAGTAATTACTATACAAGTTTATACGTGGGAAGTAAACAAGCTCAGAAATATTTTTACAGACTGCCATTTGCTTTAAAGTACTGAAACAAATTAATTTGTTAATGCATCTGTGCCCTTTATAATCAAGATAACTCAATCATTTCAATACCTTTATGTCCAATAGCATAACTTTTAGCCTTCAGATGTGACTAACATGTAACTAGTATTACGGACTTAACATGAAATTAGAAAGGGAAAGCTACATTCAGCAGAGCAGTTTTTTTTTTTTTTTTTTTTTTTTTTCCCCACCCACCTACATGATTTTAGATCTCAATAAATAGAACAGAACTTAGTTTCATCTGTGTTGCTCAATAACCAAAGTGGAAGAAGCTGTGCATACAATTGTATGAAGATTAATATTTTCATTATTACCGTTTTTCAAAGAGAAGCTGAGTTTAATTAATGGAGAACACAGGAATCAGTCTACTCTTTATGGACTACTTAGAAACAAATCATCATCTCTGCAATGTAAATATCTGAAATTCTGATTCAGTGAGCTAAATTTTGAGACTTTGTGGCTCTATTAGGACAGAAACTACACAAAGTTACATTCAGGCCTTCTTGCAGTGACAGCTTACTACTAAGGAAGGAGGAGAGGCAAACGAGGTTGTGTGACATGGCACAGGCTCTGATATGAACAAGGGGCAAACTTGTTCAGTCTCAGTTTTGGAATTGGGCTGATTACAGCAGCAATACAGCCAATGATTAAAAAACCAATGGTGGGACTTGAATTGCTATGCAAGGATTGTGTATGAAATTAAGTGCAGAAGGAAAAAGGTAAGAGAAACTCAGAGACTTGACCTAGCATTTAACATAAAATTAAATTCCAGTAGTACTACATAAAATATATTTAGAAAAACTATACGTATATAGATCTCTTACAGGTTATACAATAGCAGGTAAATAAACATTTCTCTAAATTCAATCATAGTATGTACTGGGAGGAGAAAATTATGAGAAAACAGGACACAAACAAAAAGCTTTAAGAATTGCTGCAGTTTCAGGCAGGTAGTCTCCTCAAAGACCTATTTTTTGACTCTGTTTATCTGTATACAAATATATGTATATGCACTTTGCTTATATGTATACATTTATAAATATGTCAATTCTGTATGCTTATATTTATAAACATGTATTATATCATCCATGGCTATCTAAATGTATATCTGTAGGAGCTGATCAGGTATTAGCCAAGACAGTAGAAAAACAGTTTTACTGTACACTTAAAAAGGAATATTCATGTTCCTTTTATTATGTTTACAGAGGAAGGACATGAAATACAGGAATTACATCTTGAAGAGCTCTCAGAATTGTGCCATTTTTAAGTCACTGATCAAGAGAGACTTAAATATCTGTTTGTTTGACTTGGATGTTGGTACCTTCTGCCTATGAAGCATTTCCCATTCATAGCATGTCAGAATCTGAGATCTACTTCTGTGTGTAGATTCACTGAATTCAGTGATCTCAACAGAAAGCAGAACGAAGGTTAAAAAAAAAAAAAAAAAAAAAAAGCCTTCTTGTGGGAAGGGAAAGATGATTTTATTACTTTCTGGTATCATTATGCATTATTTTTCTCACTGTCTTTCCTGTTGTCTTTCAAAGACAACTGTTCCCCATTCCTCAAGAACTGGATCAATTAAGAGATGGCACCTATTAAGAAATGAGCATTTTGCATGTGGGTGGCTTCCTACAATCTGAGATTGTGTAGTAAACTAGTCAGGAGTTCAGGTTACATAGACGTTGAATGTAAACTTTTTCTGCAAGATTTTGTAACAAATGATGAACTTTATAACTTAGTAAGGTGTGTATAGATGTGGCTTTTTGAAATTGCATTAGGAAGGATGCAAAACCCTAATTAAGACAGAAAGGAGACTGCTGCTCTACTCATCTGAAGTTAATGGTGTTCCTCACAGAAAGAGTAGTTGAGGAAAAAGAATCAAAATGGATCAAAAAAGTTGGCCAGAGGCTGAATTGCTAATGTAGGGGAATCAGGCTATATATGTGCTTTATATAATATATGAAGTATATATGACACATAGTGAGACCTGGCTGTACAACACTTCAAGCATTTTTCATTCCCATCAAAGCCTGGAGTGAAATAAGAAGATAGGTCTTCAGAAATGTGTTTCTTGTCATAGGAATCTGTGTATTGTTTATGGACTAATTAGAAAACAGATCAGCCTAATGCTAGTCTGAAAAAGCTAGTTAGAGCGAAAAGCCACTTCTCTTTTGTTTTCAATGTATATGCCATTTTTAAAATTCTATTTTTATTTGATGAAAATTTATGAGATATATGAATAGCACCGGAACCATGATTTTGCTGAGTAATAAGAAAATCTTGCAGTGTTCTCTGTCTTATTTGCAGTTAAGCATCGCTAGAGAATATGTTTAACATTTTTTTTGTTTGTTTTATTTGACATGAGAGGGAGATTAGATCTCTATTATAAATACATAATCAGAAATCTAACTGAAGAAATCTAACTGAAGAAAAAAATATTTATATACAGTACATTAAGGTCATATATGATGTTCCTCTCATACTTGGTGTGTCTCAATAGATGGAAGGATCCAGATGAATAATTTCATTTGTTTATGAAAATGTTTTCTACTCGGTGTACAGTGACAGGACAAGAGGCGATAGGCAGAAATGGAAACAGAAGGTCCTGTCTGAATTCCAGGAAGCACTCCTTTACGTTGTGGGTGACAGAGCACTGGCACAGGCTGCCCAGAGATGCTGTGGAGTCTCCTCCTTGGAGATCTTCGAAAGTTGCCAGGACACGGTCCTGGGCACCCTGCTGTGGGTGCCCTGCCTCAGCAGGAGGGTTGGACCAGATGTCCTCCAGAACTCCCTTCCAACCTCAACGATGTCTTGGTTTTGTGAATCTAATGCACACTAGGCAAAGCTGAAAAAGGCAAATGAAAACTACTAAAGCCACAGCAAAAATACAGTTTTTGTTGTTGTTCGTTGTAGAACAACTGCAATTCATGACAGCAAGACCTTTAATCAAAGAAACAGAAACTTGTCATACCCTAGATAAGAGAAGCATGACAGAAGTGAGAAATGGAAATTATTTGCATGGAGTAAGTGAAGAAGGTTTATTCCCATACTTGTCAAAGCTCCAGAACTACAAGGTAATAGCAAGTGATAACATCCAGGACAGTTTAGTCCCTTCTCAAACATCGGCTGGCATGTTACAAGAACATGACGGTCAAAGATGTATGTACTGGAATCCAGGTCTTTCTGGTTTGTGCATAAAGACTTTAGTACTTTCTGAAGGTCTTCCAGCTTTTACTTTACATGGTAAATAGAGAAGTCAATAGTTTACGTATTGAGATGGAGTTTAGGCATACAATTATGTTTCACTAACAGCACAGACAGCTATAGGCGTTTGCAGAAGTGCATCATTGAGGTAGGGAAACTTGCTTTGAAAACTTGCCGCCTGTGAATTAGTGTCAAATGAATGAGGATTTTTAGAGTCAAGTTTGGGATTCAAATACTTCTCACAGTGATTATAAGCCAATTGTGAATCTAATCCTTTATATATTTTTTTCTTTGTGCATCCTTTGTGTTTTTTTTTTTCTTTCTCATTCTTCAGTGATAAATAATGAAATTTTAAATGTTCACTCATGAGTACTTATTAGACTTAACTAGTTGTTTGTACAGCATGTGGCTATGTTGCAAACGCTCACTGCAGGAAGAATATAGTTAATAGACCACAATGCAGTCTAAAGTATCTGTTTTAAAGCTTCTTGAACCTTATATAAAACAGTTCTGCTGTCAGTATGTGTTGTTTCAAATGCACTTAATCTAATTAACACTTCATTA
This sequence comes from Oxyura jamaicensis, assembly GCF_011077185.1. Classification (NCBI taxonomy): domain Eukaryota; kingdom Metazoa; phylum Chordata; class Aves; order Anseriformes; family Anatidae; genus Oxyura; species Oxyura jamaicensis. The sequence continues at coordinate 33,900,139 of NC_048896.1, forward strand.
ATGGTGGAATGTTTAATTTTCTCTTACTTCATTTCAGTCATTCTCCATAAAGCATGTGTTGAGCTTAGCAGTGTTGTTCATTCCCCCTGAAAAGTGAACAAGAATTCTAGAAGGTATCTGTGTGCTTCACTTTGTGTAAAGCTATAGCAAAAGTTGTGGATGATGTTTTCTCAAGCTGCACCGTTCTGACAGCTGTAGTTAACTCTCCGGTAACTGTTAAGAGATTTCAGGTAGAATGATGCTATATTTGTGATTATATGTAGTTCTTTCTTCCTTGAGCAAATAATGCTGTTGGAACAAACTCTAAAGAACGGGAGTGCTTGATGACATTTACCAGGCCTTACTACTGTGAAGAATGATCACAGTCTTAGAGTCATGCCATCAACATGAGTAATACCATTTAAATCAGAGGAAAGAATCAGTGATGTCAGCAACAAGCTGTCTCCTGTAGATGTAATGGTTTTGACTTGTCTCTAGCTAAACTCTTCTTATTGTTCTTCTCAGAGGTCTATATACATATATATATATATATATATATATATATAATTACTATTTTATTTATTTATTTTTTCTTTGCTGAGTATTGATTCCTCTCCTCATAGTTTGAGAATCCCCTTGTCTAATTCAGATATTCTTCATGGTAAGCTAAAACTAGGTCAAAAAAGCTGCCCTATTGGTATGCTTCAATTGATGCCAGCACTGTAGAAGCACTGGTGGCTGTAGCCTCACCCCCAGCTTGAAATCATTTGGAGGGAGGATGTTGGTTTAGGAACCCACATGCTGTACAGTGCAGGATCCCAGCTGGTGATAGGGGGAATAATGGAAATGTGGGTTGAGAAAGGTTTTATTAACCTGCTAGTTATTTATGGCCTTTTTGTCATATCACAGTTAGAGTTACTAAAATGAAAGTAGTTATTTTGGAAGTATTTTTCAAAATAAAGATATACTTCCTGTATGTTTTAAAGAACAATGACCAGTAAATAATAAAGTAAAGGGAAATGATAACTGGTAGATTTTCAATAGCCAAAGACTTGTGACTGTAATGATTTGTAAAATCTAAATGTTTTTAAATTTAACAAAAATGCAGTAATGTACTGAAAGACTAGATGAACTTTTCGTGCTTTGTTTCACTAAAGCATAACCCATTACTGATTATTAATCATACAAAAGAACAAAATACTAATTTATATAAATATACTTGCAGCAACGTTAAAATTCTTTTTATTACTCACTGTCTGTTCTTGCACATAAATGCGAAAGGTCTGTCAGTCTTACGATTCCTACAGAGATGACAAATATGTACCTAATATGTATTTAAAAACTCATTCTCTTATTTTTGGAAATTACCTCTGATAAACACTTAATCTCTACATAAAGCATATATATATATATATATTTTTTTTTCATAGGTTGGAAATGAAAGTAAATGTTATTACCTCTTCCTCTAATAGGTGTAACTGACTTGATTTTTTTTTCAGAAAAAATATTTCAGCATTTGCTTCCCTGAGCTTATCTTAATTTTAGTTGAGTTTAATTCCAGATAGGCTTTCAGGCAACATGCCCATGCATATATTTAGATTTTTATTTTTTATTATTTGAAAGCAATACAAATCCAATGTGTCTTTGGTAAGAGGTTATATGCTGTATTGTAAAATAAGTATTTCTTATGTGGTTTATTAAAAACTGATTGGAGCAACGGAAACCAATATAGCTGTATCTATCTTGATGTTAACCCATGGACTAAGTTGAACCTAAAGTGTTCCGTGACTCGGCAGCTCTCTGCATCCAAACACAGTTGCGGACAGGGCATAGGCTGGTGAAAATCACATTCTTATGAAGGCAACTTGAGCTTACCAATCCTACCTATCCCTAAAGATAGCATTACCCTTCTGCGAAGGAATCTGTGACCACATTTCATCTTTCTTCACAATGATTTTAAACAGAGGTGTGTAATTCTGTGATAAGGAAGTGCAAAAAGCTGCAGGTTTTTGTGGTATGTTCCAAAAGTCACTTTATCTGCCCATAAGCCCTGGCTTTTTTCCAAACAAGTGTGAATGAGAGGTGAACATAAACTCAATTTTACAAATCCAAACTGCTATGTTGGATGTGGCTGGGGACTGTATGAGTGCAATGTTAGAGAGTGTCCAGCAGTGTTCTGTACAGCAGAATTAAAGGTGGTATTTTGTACAGCAAGGGTGATATAAATTGCCTTCTATGTTTCAACTGTAATTTTTTAAAGTGGTTTCTGCAGGTGTTATTTTAATTGCAAGTTTGCTTCGGGAGGCTCTTAAACGCAAAATCATTTTTATTATTTATTTATCTTGGGCAGATGGGATTTGAAGTCTTAGAATGCAGAGTTTCAAGTCATTCGCTTTCAGATATAGTTAAAAGTATCACTAGGCATTTAAAATGGATTAATCCTCTTGTTTGGATGATTATCTAAAATATATAGAGGAAAGAGGTTTTAATGATAATATAGAGGAAAACAATTACATTTTTAGTGCGAGATAAGACAAAAGGCAAATGGAAGTGTTAGAGTTAACAGTGATACGTTAGAAAGGCTGAAAGGGAAGTTCAGATATTCTTATGGGGAGACTGAGATATGGTCCAGAAATCTAAGAGAAGTAATTTAAGTTGAAAAAGGGGGCAAAGGGGAAGAGTTCAAGGACCACGTTTAGCTGATACAAATGTAGGGAATGGATACAGAGTTTGCTGAAACCCAGATGAAAGGTCAGTGTCTGTCATGAACAGATTCAGAACCCTTACCCAGGAAAAATAGCTGAAGCTACAAAGTATGATTTTCATTACAGTGTTTTGCTGAGTAGATAAAGGAATAAATGGTAATACACAATTTTCAGAGATTTCCACACTGATTTGTGAACAAATGGCAATACTCATATGAAAGAGCGAAGTATTGTGGTTAATTTTTTTTTTCTGGAATGTGCTATTTTTTGGTGATCCAATCAGTTCCTAAGAATGGTTTCCTGATTCCTAGTTGCAGAATACAGATAAAACGTACATTTTTATAATACGTTATTATAATACCACCTATGCTATTGTAACTTTGTTACTGTTCAGATGGTTCCTGATATATTATGATTATAAAAATGTATTGATCTATCTAGAGCCTTTTAATAGCTCTAGTGTAGTCTGGACTCTTTAGCCTGAATTAAATTGGCTTAGTTTACTTTGTTCTTTGTTCCTAGTTATTACATAAAATAAATAAATAAATACCTGGTTTATTTGATTTTAGGATTTTGTCACTCAGAAGGTTGTCCTGCATTCTTTCACAGAAGTTTTTATCTGAAATGGGAAAGGAAAAGAGAAAGAGAACAAAAGTAACATATGAAATACATCATCCAATATAATTTTCACTTTTTGCAATAAAGTAAAATTGATATTATAAATTATGACTATATTATAATGGCTAATTTACAAAAGTTGAAAATTCTGAGTTCATCACATTGAAACTTTTCTACTTGAGTGTAACCTTTTTGTACCTTCAAATAATGCAGTATATATTTCAAAGAATATGTTTCATTACTCAGGCTAATCTGTTGATGTGCTTACTGGCTGCATAAATTAGTCCATTCCTAGCTTTTGGCATAGGTGTGATAGCTCATTATCACTGCAGAAAATGATGTTAAAATTGAAGAACATCCATACTTATCATTGAGATCTGAGGACAATAAATAAGAATATCAAAAGTAATCCTAATGCTAGCCTTTCAAAATGATACAGTACATATTCAAGATTTTGTGCTGGTCTTTCAAATGGATTTAAGAGAATTGGTTTACTTGTTCAACATGAGTTAAACATGTCTGCAGACTAACACTCATACTGTAAATTTTATATCCTTCTGTTAATAAAGGTAGAGAGGGACTGCTTTGAATAGTTTATAGTCTCTATAAAATATCATAATTGAGAGAATGCAGAAAAGGTTGTAAGTTCCCAATGAAATGCAAGCATATATCTGTTTACTATTAAACATGATTTACTGCTATCTCTCTCTTTTTCTTCTCCCTGTATTTTTTTTTTTTCTAGAAGGTTCACAGTTTTTACAAAAATGGCAATATAAACTTTTTTTCTGAGAGTTGGCATAGAATAAATTGTATATAGGACTATCACCTGTATTCTTAAATCTTGTTTTAGGCTGTATCTTCTCTTTTTTTTAAATATGTTTAATGAGTTAGAAATTAAGATGAAAATAGCAAGGGAATTATAATGAAATAACACCTCAAACTGAAAATGGTGTAAATCTATTGGCTGCTCTGTATGCTTGATGCACAGAAGACCACCTGCTATGCCTCCGCTAAATGATTTTTTTTACAGTTAAACACTTGCTTGAATATAGATTTTGTGACTATACTGAGATAAACAATCACATTTTATCACATAGGGTGGGAAATCTGTAGCCTAATACTAATAATAGCTGTAATATATTTTCTTCTTATGCATAATGTATTTTAAAAAAAAGAAAGCTATTTTGGTGTAAAGCAGAATTGGAGAGTGTGATTACCAGAAAATGCAATCAATCAACTACTTGCATATATTATTCCACTTAACTTGCGTACCTCTGAGAATGCCTGGCCAATCTCTTGCACAGGCATAAGCCTCATTTGTGGTAACTTTTAGAATTCAGGTCTTTAGTTTTTGTATAACTTAGTTTTACTTGGTGATTTACTTTTTTATTATTATTATTTTTTATGTCTAAAAGTTGCTATATGTGGAACATTAAGAGACTGAAGAAGGTACATTCAAAAAAGTTATTTCTATCAATTGCTGCTGGTTGTAATACAGTTAACCTTCCTGTTCACTGCTGTCATCTCTAAACTGTCTGGCTTCTCTTCCCCACCCTGCTGGGTTTTATGATTTTGGAGTGTAGTTTCTGAGTGTAGATTTTGGTAGAAATCCAAATATCTGCTTAAGCAGAATGACTTTATTAGCTCTGTTATTTTAATGAATGCATTTCAAATTCTTTAGAAAATGTGAGTGTTGCTCTGTTTAGTAGTTTTATTTATACAGTATTATAACATTCACTTTTATAATCTACGTACTTTCTGGAATGCAGTTTTGCTCTGTCACCACTTGTGCCCTCCTCCTTTTTAACAACAACTACATATTATTTTATACTGACTTGCTTGGCTTCTAGTCCTGGTTTCAGATTTGGTTTGTCCTTCCACCACTGCCTCTCTTCTGTATTGGACATGGGTAGATATAAGGAAACTTATTTTAGAATATTCACCTACAATTTGTTTTCTCAAAACTTCATTAAAATTTGCTCCTTAATTGATTTCTTAAAATATTTTGTGCTTCTTTCAAGCAGCTGACATATATAAAAGTAGATGTCTGATGTCTGGATCTTTAGTAATACTGGATGAAGTTTTGGCTATTAACCTCTTGATATTAGATTTTCATAGCCAACAATTTAGACACCAATTAGTTGCATGACTAATAATCTAACCAATGGGAAGTTGTGTGTGGTTGTATTAGTATAAAGCTATATTTAGATGCTAAATTGTCAGCCAGAGTTCTACCTGCATTTAGTTGCTGAGGCAACATATGAATAAAGGCATTTCTCAGTACTTGTATGCCTAAACTTAAAATTTAGCTAATAAATAGTTGGCCTTTTAGAAAGAATTGTGAAGACAGCAGATGTACAATGAAATTTGTGACCTCTCAAACTACTTTGCATCCTGCCTACTTATTTGACCTATCTCAACTCACAATGGGAATAGTAATTAAAAATAGCTTTCACTCATTTTAAGGAGCTCTAATAGCTAAATCTGAAAATATCTAGAAAAGCAAGCCCCACTTCCAGGAAATTTCTAGGAAAAATTAGAAATAATACTGTTTTACTCTCCTAAGAATTGCTACTCAGGACCAGCACTTGGTTAACAAGTAATAATGACAACTAAAAATATTTTTGTAGATCTACCCATTATAAAAATCTTGCTTTTAAGATTTGATCGTTCTATTTATGCAAACCTTATCAGGTGCAGAATTTAACAACTTCCTTGGAAATTCTGAAATATTTCAATTTTGAATAGATTGTCTATGCACATTGCTCTTCCCATGCAAATAAAAAAATCTTACCTTTATTTATTTATTTATCTTTGGAGTTGCAGATGCTTGATTTTGCATTCTCTTTAACTAAGAGAAGTCCTATTTTTTTTTATTTTTTTTTTTAATGTAGACTAGATGTCAATTCATACTGGACTCATGGAAGTCCTTTCATGTCCCCAGTGGAATGTAAAATGTACCTCAAAGTATTTTTGCACACACAGATTTTTGACCAACTGACTATATGAAAGGGTAAAAGTGCATCAAAGTGTTCTGAATTATTTAGTAGTATACAGCCTGTAACGTTATAAAAAAACATAGTTGGTGTTTCTACGTTCATAACTAATTAATTTCAACTGATCATTGTTTTATATTATTCTTTAGGAATGCTAGTAAGAAATGGAATAAACAGTGTACATAGTGGAATGTGAAGAGTCCATGTGCTGCTGTCCTTACCGTTGCGCAAGGTACAGAATCTCCAATGTTTTCATTAATTATTAACTATAATTGCTTTGCAAGTTTCCTTCTATAGACAAGTATATCACTGGATTATGAAACACTAAGTATAACTCCTTATATTTCAAACAACATATACAACAGATTCAAGAAAATGCCTGTAGTCTTCCTCTCTTAAAAGTGCTCTTATTTCTCTTAACATATTTCTCCCCATTTTTAGGACTTCAGTAACATAGCTGAACTGTAGTTCCTTTCTATAGGCAGATGATCAAACGTTCTCAGCGTTATATAATACAATTTCCATTTTATTTTAAACATACTTTGCATGATATAAAAATATTGATCACAGTGAGCTTTAACAATTGTTACTGCTATAAACAGAAATGCTGCACAATGGTTTAGTGGAAATAAATTATATAGTCATTATCTCTTAAAAAAAATCACAAGAAGGAGAACCTAGGCTGTTTGGTCATTGGCAGAAAATAAGTCCTTATTGAGTTCTTTACAAAACTTGAACCCCAGTTATTTTTCTACATTTGCTTTCCACATCTTCAGAAAAGCACAATGTATGTGTCTCTGAAAGCCCCACAGGGTCTCTGGTGAACATTTAATTCCAAATATTTGCAAAGTTTCTGTCGTTCTTTTGTTCTAGTGGAAAAATGTACACCAAAATAGCAAGTAGTGCTCTCTTCACTAATTCATAAGTGGTCTTTTCCAATATGTGGGTACACAGCGGCATACTTCTTCACTAAAATAAAATCCAGCATCACAGCGTTTCGTTCGAACTGTACATGGCGGTCTGTAACAACTAAAGAAATGAAAAAAGTGGGCATTAATAAAACATGATCATTTATATTAACCTGGAGTATAAATCTTTGTGCATTTACATTGCCATTGCTCAATGGGAAGTTTTATTCCCATGAATACATATCCTTAGACTTCTGTTTGTGTTCTGGGAAGCACTTTTAATTGGCCTATTCTTCCAAGACAGTTCCAAAAGACAATGGCAAGAATCATGAATGTTATTGAAGAGAAATAGTTTCACTGCAAGAAATACCCATGAATACTTTTAAAGTATTGTCTGTCTTGCATACTAACCTTGAGTATCACATCTTTTTTCTCCCTTTTAATTTTGAAAATACAGTAATATTTTCTACATTTAAATTGTCTTTGTGATGAGCTTGTCATACTGTATCCTGCCAGTTTGAGGTGGCAAACTAGAGTCCTTTGATAGTCAAATGTACCATTTTCCTACCCAAGACTGTTTCTTACCTTAATGCAGTGGGCCTAAGAGATTTGTATATGTTTGTTACTCTGTGACTCTGATCTTCAGAAAGAGAACATATTTCTTCAGGCTGCAAACTCCTACACCACTCTCAGAGTTCAGTAGTTTTATATCCACCTATACCTCATATTGTATCTATGTGCATTCTAAAGTAAGGTCAGAGCCTGCATACTTATGATAAATCTGACAGGAAAAAGAGCAGAAATAGCCTCTTTTAGATTAAAATAAGTTCAACAAAAATAATGCAGAAGTATCTAAAAAGCAGGAAAATTTTTCCTTGACTGAAAAATAGAAGTTATACAAAGATAGTATCTGTGGTTGTCCCTGAACTCCTCTTCCTTTTCCTTTTTTATTTTTTTATTCTTTTAAAACAAGAACTTGACCTAAAATAACCTTGCAATAACAATGCTAAGTACTTTCTGGTGTATAATGAAGACAAAGTCTTTTTTTGTTTTGTTTTGTTTTCAGACACTAGCAATGACTCAAAAGACAAAAGTATATGTTTCAAATTTCAACAAAGTTATACTTAAAACTTGTATTTAAATAATGTGTGCCTGTTTGTGAAACAGTGATATTGCTAACTTCAGTTGAAAGACCATTACAGTACACTATATTAAGGCAATTTCAGTATCCTTTTCCCTAGGCAATTTTTGTTTCAGGCTTAAGGGTACTCTTATTATTGTTGCAGATAAGTTATTATGTTGCATGCTTGTTTTGGATACCAAATTACCACTTTGCAATAATTTGTTTATGATATGAGGTCTGGATTACAGTTACGTTAATTCAAGCTCAACCAAGTTCAGCCAATGAACTTGGCTATGAAGAAAGCAATAAGGAATGAGGAAGGCTGCAAACATGGCATTTATTAACTAGTCACATCTTGTTCGGTGTTTTCAGTGTCATTAATCATAGATTATTTCACCAGTGTGGTCTCTGTAATTAAGAGAGTAACTTTACTTTGTGCTAAGCTAAGTCTTTACATAGACACTTGAGATCAGCCTAACAGCTCACAGGAACCTGTCAGAGAGCCCTACTGACCTTTTATCCAATCAAGTTTGGAAACAGTGGTAAAAGGCACTTTAAAAAAAAGGCACTTACTGTCACTTGAGAGAGAGAAAGCAAGGGAGCAAGTAAACTTTACTATTATGTTTGCCAAAGGGTCTAATACTCTCTGCAAATCATCCAGAGGCTTATACTGGGAAAAAGGTATTCCTTAGTGATGCAATGGATGAAACACTGAACTCGTTTGTCTTTTTAACTTTCATGGCAGAGACAGGCAGACTGTTTAATGTACTGAGTGACAGTACAATGAAATAAGAAAAAAGAAAAGATGATAGACAAAGTCAAACTCCCCTATGACACACAAAATGAAAAGCAGTCGTGTCATCATTAAATATGTGGAGTCTGCTTTGTTTAGGCATCATGCCTGCTAGTGAACTGTGAACTTCAACTCAACTTGCAATTGAGAGAGGCTATAAAGCATCTCTCCCAAGTGAGTGTCTCAGTTCTGGCAACAGTCACACTCCAGTTACTTGCAATCTTATCCTTGTTTGGTACACTTCAACAGCATGCCACCAGTATATATAGTGTTGGGGTGAGTCAGTGGGAACTTCTAATTTGTGGTCACTAATTGTGATTTTTTGCTACCAAAAGAAAAATAAAAAATCCAGGTTTGAGATTTTGGAGAGTCTAACATCTCCACAGATGCAACTGAAGTAAAAATGCTACTTTTAATGATGGTAATGAGCACCTTGACAGTAAGTTTTAATGTTATTTTATTTTATTATTTTTCCCTCCTATCCTTTGCTTTGTAAACGGGTTTTTATCCCTGCCCTCTTGAGCACGCTCTTACATTATGTATTGTACCTAAAATACCTCTGCCTCTAAACATTTAGGTGCTTCCAAACCGGAGTCTGTAACACCCCTCTCTCTCTGCACAGGGAGCTGTATAGGACAGCTGTCTAGGTCTTCTAGGTCTTAGAAATCTTACTATTAGAAATCTTATTATTAATCTTATAAGAATTCTTATTATTAATCTTATTGATAATCTTACTATTAGTAATCTTATTAGAAATCTTACCTTATTGTTATTAGAAATAATAATTATATAATAATAAGAAATTATTATTAATCATGAAGTTATAGAGCAACACCTTTTTACTTGGTCTCATAACAGGAAGGATTTTTCTCGCAAAAGACAAACAATGTTGTAGGTCTTTTCCTTTTTACAGGAGGTTGTGGACAGAACTAAAATGTGAAATCTACACTAAGTCCTTTATTAGGAAGGAGAAGAGATCAAATCTTCTACTTCCCTTGACTGTGCTACTGTTTACAGAGCTATTGATTGTAGACCTATAGAGCTACACTATATGCAAATCTTTCTCCACACAAACAAATGAAAGTTATATGTAGGATACTTATAGCTGTTTCTTATAGCTGTTGTCTTTGGAAGTAAGAAAGAGATTCAAACTCTATTATATCTATTTCATCCACAAGACAGAAAAGCAGATAACGCCAGTTAACAATCTTTTTTTTCCCCTTTCTTCAGCACAGCTCTCATACCTGATATTAGACATTTTGTCTTTATTCATGATAAACTAACGTGTAAGTAACTGTCAACTGCATGTTTTATGAAAACAATGCCTATGGCTTGCTTTCCATAAGCTACAAATTACCAGAGATATTTAAATCTCCCTATTTTCCATTTCCAATGAATGAACATTTCTGGAAATGTTAAATGTAATAAATACACTATAAATAAATATGATATATTAATAAATAGAAGTGATCCTTCTCCTCCAAATAGCATAGTTTGTGTTTTATCAAATTAACTTTACAGAAAAACTTACCTCAACAAAATTATCTAAGGCAAAAATAATATTGTTTATTTCTTAGAACCTAAAGTCATTCAAATATTTATGTATATAGACTGCTACCTCTATTGATGTAGCAGTCATGGAAGGAAAAGCTCCTGTGATATACAAATAAATTTCAGAGTTTCTTGCCTGACCAAACCTATTTTAAAGGATGAATACGTGTATATAACTGTAAAGTTATATATGTCTACCTTTTCACAGAAATCACCCAGAGCTAAGAGACTTTTTATGTACTCATAAATTTTTAGCATCAACTGACTGAAATGAAGTATATGCAGAATTGTAGAAAATAACACAAATGACTGTATCTCCAGAATTCCTGAAATCTAATGAAGAGTAATTCTGTTCCTGGGAAAAAAAAAAAAAAAAGTAGTACTTTTAAGTAGCATTAAATAAATTATTTTCATCAAAAGAAAAGAGATTAATATGAAGTACTAGTAAGAGAGAGTGTAAGGAACTAAGCACACTGTCAAATATTTATTCTGCCTAGTAGTTTCCTCTAAGATATAAAAGTTATAGAAGATAAAACTGAACTGAAATGAGGCTTACAATTTATGGCTACAAAATAATTCAGCAAAACAGCTAATAACACAACCTCAAATTTTATACCTTAGGAACACCGAAAGAGATGAAGACTGATGTTTTACCTGCATGTCTGGTGATGGAATCTTTTTCCTTTCAAGAAGCATTTATTGGGAGATTCTATACATTCACAGATGCATTTTGCAGGATTTAGTGGCTGATGCTTGGGACAGGTCTTTTTACATACACACTGGCACTTATCTTCATCAAATTCTTTGTTGGGTCCACAGGAAGCAGGGAGAAGTTTGTTTTTGCACATGCACTGACACGATGCTCTGTCTAATTCTTTGTGAGGTCCACAGCTTGAGGGCCGCATACCTCCTTTGCAGACACATTGACAAGTTTCTTCATCCAGCTCTTTGTTTGGTCCACAAATATGGAATCCATCAGATGTGTCTGGAAATACAACAGAGAAGTTACACAAGTATCAGAATTTTGTTTTGTCCTGAAAATATTCCCATATTTTTAAGTGGAGAAATGATAGTAAATTCTTATTTTTCAAGGTGTCTGGAGAACAAACATAAATCAAAAGACAGGCAACATTATGTAACAGTATTGATAAAGAAAAATATTAATTTATTTAGGTTGCCCAGAGAAGTTGTGGATGCCCCATCCCTGGAGGTGTTCAAGGCCAGGCTGGATGGGGCCCTAAGCAACCTGATCTAGTGGATGGCATCCCTGATTATGGCAGGGGGGTTGGAAGTAGATGGTCTTTAAGGTCCCTTTCCAACCCAAGCCATTCTATGATTTAATTCTCAACTCTTAATTTCTTTACCTTCTTTAGGTAAATCAAACAATGGAACTACATTTTATCTGCTAAGCAAAACTACCTACCAGAATCTCCAAGGTGAGAAGAGAAACCAAAATCATGCTGTGCCAAACATCTGCAAATTTGATTATTCCAGATATGATTTTTTGGACAGGTCTTGTTTGCCACATGACACCTATGGAATGAAATAAACGGTTGGTTTATTACCATAAGAAATCAAGAATAAATTGGTTTTAGGTGCTGATTGCATTTGTTTCCCTCCATTACAAAATGTCTTTCAAAGGTTCATTCATGATCTTATTTTTAACTCCTGTCAAGTCTGCTACTAGTTAAGATACCTTCTCACATTTCAATTTTTAGCTTTAACTTCTAGAAACTGATACTTGTACTTTCTAACACTTGAATGTAACCCTTATATATAAAATAGAGCAGTATAAAAAATATCTGCATGTCAAATACCACATAGGTGGCAACTGGAATAATTTTATACATAGCTTTTTAGCAGGACATGACATTTGATAATAGTTTCGGAATCAATGGTGTAGACCAAACTCAGTTTTCTGAAATGTAACCAGATTCTCAGATTCTCTTCCCCTTTACATGATAGTTGTGTGTCATTAACTGATTATTTCTCATCAGCCTCTCAAATCTTGGCTAGCTTTCTTGACTTGGAAGATTTAGACCTCAGCAGTGATGAAGTCACCTTAGAAATGAAAGAAAATACACAGTTTAACAGTTTAGTGCTCTGTACCTGCTAGAGTTTTGTAGCCAACATAGTGGTGCCAAAGAAAGCAAAAAAATCCTAAAAGTAGCTAATCTCTTTAAAGGATGGGTAACAGCTAGTACATCCACCACATAAGAATATTTATATGTATTATCTGATCTTCCTTGTTTGCCATTTCTTTATCACCACAGACGCCCATTACAACTTTTAACGAGTCATGCCTAACTTCACCCATCCAGGCTGTGTCGTTAATTCATTGTTTCTAGAGTATTTCTAAAATTCTCATCTGTTAAGACAGCACATACATTACCCATTTTAAGCACTTTCTCATTTCCCTGAGAGCAGCAGCATTACTCACACATTCAAAAATGCAGGTGCTAGGACATTCTTCCTTGATTATCATTCAATCACATTAAACAACTCTTTGCCTGTAGTTTAACATCACCCTGTAACACCTCCTGTTTTATCAAGCTGGTGTTTTCTGATTTCATTCTGCTAGTGATCTCATTCCTGCTCCCTCACTTGGCATACATGCCTTTTTGCCTGTCTCCTGTTGCAGCTTGAGAATTTACAGACATGTAATTGTATTCTGTTGAACACTCCCCCCCAAAAAAAATTGCACCTGGAGCAGCCTGGCCATAGCCAGGCATGTTTAAAACTTTCTGTAGAAGGCAATTGTCAGAAGGGTGACATTGTGAGAAAATACCAGGAACACATGAACCATAATAAGACGATGCTGATACAAAAACTAAGAACTTGAAGAGAACCATACATATTTAACATCAAGATTGGAAACAACTAGCAAAAGAAACTGCGACTACTTCCCTTAGAAATTCTTTGGCTGCTAGGACAGAAAATTACTTTGGGTCATGGCTGAAATTTTATATTAATATATTAATTTATATTAATAAAATAAAAAAGCATGCTCAGTCATTACCTGTCATTGTCAAGACAGATGATGCACAGGAGGGAGACATATTTAATGCGTACAACATACGCACAAACAACATCTAAAATACGCCTGTCAGCTCTGTAAGTACCTATTTACACTACCATGGAAAAAAAAATGGTCATCATAGAGACTTGGATCTGAATGATACATATTTGAAGACCATGCCCTCCTCTCCTGCTCTACTTCCTGCCCGGCCAAAATCACCAAGGTCCTAAAATAAAGTGACAATTTTCTAACTGAGTTGCACATCTTGATGAAATTCTATACAAACAGAGAAGGGTACAGATTAAGATGCCATTAATCCAGAAGGTATTCAGAAACATTGGTTGGCATGAATTGACATGCCTCAGCCCCACAAGCATGTAGTGGTAGCTACTACTTATTAAAAGGAAATAAACAGAACGAAGTGGGAGAACAGGCAAAGACCTGGACCTTAATTCACATGATGAAGTTGTGCAGAAAACGTATTTCATACCAAAAAAGACCAACTATTTATATTCTGTCTAACAAGTCATTTTTCACTTTCTAACGTGCATCATGGCACAGTCCAGCCTTCAATTCCTACTAGATGCCAAGTTTACTACCCTAAAAGCAGAATTTACGCTCTTACGCTTTTCTTATCAACAATACATATGAATGTTATTACTATACTTCTGTTAAAATGAGAGGTACAGAAATACAAGTACACTTGCAGATCTGCCACTATGGTAAGAATGTAAATTAAAAACAATAAAACACAGAAAACAGTGGGATTCTGAAAAGAATCCAGGCACTCATCAGCAATGTAAATGGCTTTAAGTTTAAAAACAATGATTTCTAAAATGAAAATAGGAAAAAAAGATAACCACAAAAACCAATGAGCCTAAGTTCTTCAAGATTCTGGAAATGAAAGTAAAGATAATATTTAACAGTGGACAAGGCTTGTGTGTGTTCTGATCTACAGGACAGTCAGCTGGCCAAAGTCTGGTACGTCTATGCCCTTTAACTATAGGTAGTTCTTTCATGCATAGAATAAACGCCTGTAATAGTAGTTATAATTGTTCTTAGTCTGGAAGCACTGAGAAGCTGTCAACAGTCAGGATAATTTTACTTCATTCTTGACTCACAGATTTTGACTTTTTATAATCTGTTAATTATGCAATCAAACTATAAATAGATTTATACCCTAGTACTTTTCTAATCCACAGTTTATGATCCACATTTTGATAAACAAATTTAACATCCAGATTTTAACTAAATGAACAAATGCAAAGAGGAAGACCTAGCTTGCTTCTACGGGTGTTTTAAACTATTCACAGAATCACAGAATCATCTAGGTTGGAAGAGACCTCCAAGATCTCCGAGTCCAACCTCTGACGTAGCACTAACAAGTCTTCCACTAAACCATATCACTAAGCTCTACATCTAAACGTCTTTTAAAGACGTCCAGGGATGGTGACTCAACCACTTCCACTCATCTTATTAAAATTGTATATAATTAATTCCAGTTCAGCTTTTAGTCACTGGTCTTCTATAAAGCAACTGGTAGCCTGTTAGGTATTCTTGTCCTGCTGATACACCATGAAATCACCACTCAGTCCTGTGAAATAAGGGGAGTGAGTTCTTCAAGTGTTTTTAATGACAATTACTTCAGTGCTAAAATACTTTGGGGAGTTTTTCCTTTCAAAATCACCAAGCCTATGAACTACTCAAGCAAATCAGTATGTAAGTTTTGTGGACTGCCCGTTAACAGTATGCTTTCCCTTCCCACTCTATTTTGTTTTCACTTCTGGCATGTAAAAATGTCCGAGAAGATTTTTAGTCAAAGATTCCCTAAGGACAGGGGTTTTCTTTTAACATCTTTAAAAATATATTATTATTACTATTATCATTTTAACAGTTTGAGGGAGACATATTATCTACTCCTTATTTGTAAAGTCAGTATTTTTTGATGGCTTCCTTTTCTGAGTGTTATTGTTTTTTAAGAAGTTGATTTTTTTTTTCCTCAATTGCCTTTTTTTCTCTTTCCATGGGAGAAAACAAAGTAACCATTTTTTTTCCTCTTTTTTTTAAGTGACCTGTCCCCCATTTACCCACTGGGTAGGAAGGTACTGTGTTAATTACTTTACTAACATTCTTTCCATGTAAACCACCACTAGCTCCTTTGCAAAATGCATTCTGCTACTACTGATGTATACAAGGTCACCTATCTTAACTGTGAAAGCTTCCAGCAATATTTTAAATTTAATTACATATGTTTGCTTGTAAGGTGAAAGGAAAGACAAGTCTCATACTTACTGGGTTTGTGTTGCTGGCAAGGAACGTCTTATGATAGAATGAACTTGTCTGTAAACATCCAACTTAGACATGCATCGGCAGGACGTGTGATTGGCAAAACTGACGGTTACAGGTTTGGGGCCATGAGAAAGAGGCACTGTAATTTCAAACAACTACAGGAGGGAAAGCAAAGAAAAGAACTTTTTTATAGACCAGTAACAGTAAAACTAAAGATAATATAATGACATAGACAAAAAGCCATAGGGAATTAAGCTTGGGGTTTTTGGTCTCTACTATCATACAGTTCAATATTCAATGATACTGCTAAATAATTACTAAGTAAAAACAAACAAACAAACCAAAAAAAACAATACCTATGTCATAACAACATTTTTAGTGTTAAATCCTATTATATGCTGGTTTGCTTACTATGATATTAAAATCAAAGATGTTAAAAGATGAAAATTTAGGAAGAACTCATTCTTCTAGAGGAAATTACTTCAAATTGGCAGTCTTTTTAATATCCAAAATATAGTATTTGGAAGATTCTTCAAAAAGTTGGAAAACAAAAATACTTTAAAAAGGGGATCAGCTACAATGTAATACATCAGTGGCAAAATTACAGAGCTTGTATGAAACAGCAACATATCAGATATAGATCAAAACATTTTCATATGAATGAGTTTTGAGATACACATACCGTATTTTTGACTTTCTAGTATTTATATCAATGAAAATTATATGGTCACCCTAATAGAACGCATCTTGAACTCTTAATATATTTCCAGAATATTAAGAAATAAAATATTTTAATAAAATATTAATGTATGCAGAGTAACAAAAGCCTAATTTTAGTGGGAAATTCATTCAATGAGTCAAGTAAGATAATTTCAGTGATGCCTTGTGGAAAAACTCAACGTGGGATAACAGAAAACCACAAAGACAAATTTCACTATTTAATTCAGGTAATCTAATTTTAAGAAATTAAGAAAATGTCATTGCAAAACTAAAATCTCAATAGTCTACTGAAAAGTTGGGACAAATACTTTAGGTCAAAGTCTTAAAAACTATTTTTGGTGGTATTTTTAATGCAATAGTACACTGTTGCCTTTTAGGTGTGCAGTCACATTTCCAAATATATTTAAGAATATTTCTGAATAGTCTGGGGCCTTCAAAAATATGGTCATTAGCTACTTTTCCAGTTTTAGTTGATAAGATTGTATAACAAGACATTAATTTTTAGTTGGAACTTGCAATGCTTTTTTATAATATATTTTATGCTTTTTTACAGTCAGTAACTTTATAGTATGGCATATAGGCAGCTTGCAAACGTAATGAAAACACTGATCATTTTAAATTACTCAAAATGCAAAGTACATCTTCAGGATGTCTTGAACACAAAATCTTACATATGAGTACACAGGTGAGCCTGGGCGCTAAGAGTCATGCCGGTGCAGCTGTATGGGTTACATTCACCAAGGACCCACAAGGTAAAGGGGTGCTTGTATATATCATTGACATACCTAAATTAAGCAACTTAAACCTAAAATCATTGCCATACCTAAATTAAGCAACTTAAACCTAAACTTTGGAAATAGCTTCCAACGCTGACAAATATCTATTTTACAAAATGAATTTTGGCAGTACTGACTGGATCTCTAAAAAAGTTTAATGTTGTGAGTGTCATCATAAAAGAACTGAGTTGGCAGAAGTACTATATTTGCATTTTATTCTGTTACAGAGGATTATAAAGCTATTAGCTTTCCTGCAAGAAGTATTACATCCCTTATATTAGTTTTTTATTATTATTATTTTGAATAGAATCTAAAAATGCAAAATGATATATCTTTGCTTTTTTAGAAGGAAAAACCATACAGAAAATAGTTTCCTGCATCTTCCATATACTGATGGAAAAAAAGCTATCCATCTATGGAACTACCATGGAAAGAGTTTATCTTGACAGAGAGACTTCTCAACAAATAATATTAACATTTGGATTCCTGTTCCCATTGCAAAAATAAATAACCCTTATTAAATTTTGGGGTCATTATAAAGGCACAAGTCCACTCTTAGTTTAAAGTTTGGTACTAATAAAATTAATGCAAAATCAGTGCCTGCCTCTCTTAAACATAACTATCACCAGGCAAACTTCCAGGCTTTTCACTAAGTTCAATATAGACTTCTGGAAAGAGAAATTCTATCAACTTTTTATTATTCTTATTATCCTTCTTTGTGTACAAATCAATATTGGCTCCTTTACCCTCATCTGTTATAAAAGTTTTTAAATTAATCACAAAAGGCATTCTCACCAACATCTCATCCAAAGAGAGCAATAATCATAACACAGAGATATCCTTTTCATACTAATATTTTTATATGAAATTAAATTTATGTACCTATTCATTTCTCTTAAAAATATCCACCTATTTAAGGACCATCATAGGTTTGGTATAACATACAAACAAAGAAATTGGAGAGGAGGTTGTAAAGACACAGAAAGGACCACATTTATGAAAAATAGCTTTCACTTCTACATACAGTACACATTTGAGAAAATACATGCTGAGGTTTTTGGCTCTCTGTTTTTTAAATCCTGATCTCTAAAGAGATGGCAAAAGTCAAAGTCACCTGTGTAAGCAAGAATTCCTTTTTTTTTTTTTTTTTTTTTTTAAACAACAACAGCACAGTTGTGCTTTTTGGAAGGACAGTACAGCCATTAAAGCCTCGTTAAAAAATTGGCCATCTAAGAATCTATTGAAACAAAGGACATTATAATGTATTAAATATATTGTAAGAAAGATTCTTAATACACATATATGAACCAAAGAGCAGATCAAACACTAGGGCTGGACAAAGAATATGCACTTAATCACAATATTACACATATAAAGAGAATCTTCTGCTTTCTCTGCTCTCCTATGGCAACATGAAACTGCTTTTTCAAAGCTGAAGTAAAAACCCACTAAAACCCACTAGTCCTAGGGAGAACTAATAAAATTCAGTAACTGAAGATAATAAGCATGATTCTTTGCATGGACTAAACTACAGCTTCTTCAAAAAAGAGCATGGTCTATTCTTCCTTTGCTCTAGGAATACATCAGTCTGCCATGCTGAAAAGCGTAACAGACTCCAGACCACTGGAGATGGCAGTGTAGGACCGCAGCTACTTGATGCACCTGTTGGGCAGGTATGCAAAGAGAAATTTCATTAAAAATCCTAAAACTTCCCAACTGTGAGCTGAAAAGAGGGCGGGCATGAATTTTCTTTATCTATGTTTATCCTTCCATTTAAACTGCGAAAGGTATCAGTTTAGATGTGAATGTTGCTAACAACTATTACCATTCAGTAGTACAATACAAAAGACCCTACTTGAGCAATAGAAAGGTAAACTAGCTTCCTTATTCTCATTGAATAACCTTAAATTTGTTCAATAAAATTCTGTTAACAGCAATATATTTTACATCACCTGCTCGGAGCTACTGCTTACAAATAAAGCCAATAACCCAAACCCACCTATTTATGTTAGAGATTATAACATGTTATATTTAGTATTATATTTATGGTCTCACTTTCAGGAAGTACTGAAGATGATACATGGACTAGCATTTTGAAAAAAAATATCCTTAATAGAAATGATAAAGCAATGAGATTGGAATTATTGATTTGTTCTTCCTTCATATTTTAGCATGTCTGCACATTCTATTAGGGTACCATATTCTGATGCATTCTGGAAAAGGAGATATTTATTCTTCTCTTCTGATAATGAAAAATATATCAAGAAGGGATTTCACAAGAAATACATTCTTGAAAAGTGATCTGCTACAGAAAATGTATAACTCTGAATAATTCTGCTTAAATAATCTCAATAATCTCTGGCATTTTGAAATAAGATTCATTCTAAAAAATAATGCTTTGCTCTCAACTGATAGCATCTCTAAATCCAATGAAGTTATTTAAGTGAAAGTGAATATACATAAACTGAGTTTGAATTATTATCTCAATAAATAGTTATTTAAGTGAAAGTGAATATACATAAACTGAGTTTGAATTATTATCTCAATAAATAGTTATTTAAGTGAAAGTGAATATACATAAACTGAGTTTGAATTATTATCTCAATAAATCATTTCAAGTTAAGTGAGATCTGACCTCCTGTAATGCTTTCTGGTTTTGTTAGTATCTCTAATTTATTTATTGCTAATCTTCATCCAACAGAGCAATACGTTTAACATCTGTTGTCACTACAGGGTGTATTTAACAATACCTAACAGTCAATTGTCAATATCCAGAAAGGACTGTTGTGTAAGAAATGCAACACAGCATCTGAGAAGGATGCTGGTTCTTGACTGTCTTCTTTTCTGGCACCATTGCTGGGTGTCTACTATTCCTGTGGGTACCTCCTCTCAAGAGAGCAGATGGCTAATATTTCTGTCTGATTCCCCAATTCAGTAAAGGATTGGTTCCACTATATTCTTAAAGGCCCAAATCTGCCCTTCCTTCTCAGCTTCAAATGACAGTAAAAATCAGGCTAATTCATGCTACAGACAATAAGGGGAAAGACATTTCCATCAGGTCAGTTCTTCAGGGGCTGTTGCGTAAAGACAGATACTCAGGATGAAAGGCTGCAAAGAATGAGCTTCAATCTCCTTAAATCTGACAGTAGGAGGTATTAAGGTAGGTTTTTTTTCAAGGTGGAGAGCTTTTATGGCTTAAAGTTTTGAGAAATATGTGAATAATTATAGTACATTAAACAGCAAATTAAAGTACATGCAATGAGTATTACTAGAGTTAGAGGCAAATACTCAAAATTTAAAAGAAAAAATTAGACTCAACTTGCCCATGCTGTTCTGTATTTACATGCTACCAACACTACATTAAGGTCAGGAAACTGATGGAAAACAACCACCACAGCAATGTGTGATAACTAGAGTATCGTATTTATATATATGTGTGTGTGTGTGTGTGTGTGTGTGTGTGCATGTGTATATAACATGAAAAAAAAATAATTACAGTTAAAGCTCTGTTCCAGCCTCTTCCACATAAGCTAATACTGTCAACATATATCAGTAACATACTGTATATATCAGTATATCACAAATACTAATGGAATCTCTACACAACCGAAGAACAGCTATAAAACACAGAACACATTCCATTCAGCCAGTCTAAGGCTGTTTTGTAACAGACAACTAGCCTGCAGGTCTTTCAGTCTTTCTCACCCCTCCTGGTATTCCTCTACAAAGCACTGTGTTCAGCCCTTGTCTCCTTAGGTCTACACCCAGTATGATTCTGCATGCCAGCCTCCCCTCACTTCCGCCCAAACATAGCTTTTCTTTCATCCAGCCAGCCTGCAAAGCTCAATTCCCTTCCGTTTTTGGGCTCCTTAACATAACTCTTAGCACATGCAAATCTTGTCCCAGCTCCTGAATCAGCCAGGTTTCTCCCCTCCCAACATGATAAAGGTAGATATATTAATGACAGGTTCTCCTTTAAAAATGATTTAGGTGTCTATATCTGAAACTGCATAGTTGTTCAACTCTAATTTATAAAGTGCTCTAGTCACAAATAATTCCAACTCTCCAGTTTTGTGCATCTCCTAGGTCTTAAAAAAACATTTTTTTTCAGGCCTGAGAACAAGCAGATGGTCCTGAAGAAAACAAAACACATATTCCTAACACAAATGAACAAGTGTCATATACTTTGCCTAAAACCAGGAAACACTACAACTTTTCCAGAGAAAAATAAAAAAATCCTAATTTAGTTTTGTTGGCCCCTTTAATTTTCTTTAAGTATCATTTTATGTTGATCCCTCACTACAAGAAGAACATCGAGGTGCTGGAGTGTGTCCAAAGAAGGGCAACGAAGCTGGTGAAGGTGAAGGATCTAGAAAATAGGTCCTATGAGTACTTACAGTACTATGAGTACTTACTTACTACCTTAAAAGAGGTTGTAGCAAAGTGGGGATCAGGCTCTTTGTTCAAGCACCAAGTGGTAAGATGAGGGAAAACCAGCCTCAAGTTGCATCAGGGTTGGATATTAGGGAAATTTCTTTACTGAAAGAGTTGTGCGGCATTGGAATAGGCTGCCCAGGGAAGCAGGTGAGTTACCGTACCTCGAGGTCTTCAAGAAATGTGTAGATGTACAACATAGTAGCATGGTTTAGCGT
Organism: Oxyura jamaicensis; assembly: GCF_011077185.1. NCBI lineage: Eukaryota > Metazoa > Chordata > Aves > Anseriformes > Anatidae > Oxyura > Oxyura jamaicensis. The sequence goes on from NC_048896.1 coordinate 33,922,268, forward strand.
TGGACTTTTGTACTAGGTTCAAGGTTGGACTAGATATCTTTGAGGTCTTTTCCAACCTGAATGATTCTATGATTTTCTCTCATTCTGGTCTAAGAAGCAGAACCATCACTTTTTCTGAAGTTTTAAAGCAAAAAAACAAGAAAGTAAAAATAACACATCAAGCTGAGTCAGGTGTCTGGCATAGACAATGTCACCTATTATTAAAGAATACCAAAGTTAGACTGAGAGTGACAATGAAGTAATTACCCAGTGGGGTAGTTTACCCAATGGGGTAAATTGGGTACTCCTAACACTAGGCTGCTTAAACTATAATTGTTTACCATTGAACATGACAGTATGTATAAATTATGTTTTTTCCTTTTCTTTTTCCTTTTCACAAAAAGATTGAAGAGCCTTGTACAGTAAATTGCAACAAGATCATTTACTTTTGAATAAAAACTATCGTGTTATTAAAGCAATAATTTTGTGCCAAAATCAGAGCAGTAATTGATACTATGTGGATTTTTAAAAAAGTTTTGGTTACAGAACTTCATTTTAAGAATATGTATTTTCTATTGTTTCCACTAACTATTATCAAGATGACTTGATATCCTTTTTCCTTGCACAGCATATACATACAGAATAGAAAAATATATCCTGTATATAGAATGAGAGATTTGCATTTCCTTCCCATCACAACTTTTTCCATGTCTACGGTACAAGAAAATATGATTTAATTATTGATCAACATCACATGTTAAGTTATCATTAAATCTTACGTATCTACTAAATATACTGTAGATCTTAAAGCTGATTCTTCTTCAGGTACCATCTTTTTATCAAAGTCTCTTCAGATACTAATGGTTATTTTTACATTTACTTTTCAAAGCATTAGGACTATATTTAATAATAGAAGTGTTAATTATCAGATAGGCTACTGTGAAAATCAGCGACGAGACTGTCATTTTATGTTGAAAAAAAGTGCTTTGCTTTCTACAGAATCACAGAATGGCCGAGGTTGGAAGGGGCCTCTGAAGGTCATCTAGTCCAACTTCCTGCTGAGCAGGATCATCTAGAGCACATTGAACAGCATGGTGGGATTTGAGTATCTCCAGAGGAGACTCCACAACCTTTCCAGGCAACCTGTCCCAGTGCTCTGTCAGCCTCACAGTAAAGAAGTGTCCTCTCATATTCAGCCAGAACTTCCTGTGCTTCAGTTTGTGCCCATTGCCTCTTGTCCTCTCACCGGGCACAACTCAAAAGAGACCGGCTCCATCCTTTGACATCCTCCCCTCAGATATTTATACACATTGATGAGGTCTCCCCTCAGTCTTCTCCTTTCCAAGCTAAACAGATCCAGCTCTCTCACCCTGACACATGATAATGCACACTTTACATAACTCGATTCTATAAATATTTCTAGTGAGATCTCTGTACAATAGTTTCCCTCAGTAACCATATGCACCTGTTTTTGCAATTTAGTTGTTTTTTTTCCTGTGCAGGAACAAATAAACAGGTTCTATACTTTTATTAATGCTGGCTTTCTCTTGTTAATTAAAACAAATAAACAAACAACCACAAACAAACAAGGAATAGTCTTTAAATTTAGACCAAAACCTGATACATCTTCTATGAGGTCAGGTAAATTCACCAGTTGTGACTGATTTGGTTATCCCTGCAAGACACTTGCAAATTTATCACTGGATATTTATATTTATAGAAAAGTACGATTTTTATGTACCGTATTTTTACAGACTTCTACAGCTATTATTTTGCATTAATAAAAACAGAATCTAAAGATCATCTTACAAGACTGATTTTTTGACTAAATTCATCTGAGCACAACACTAAAAAAAAAAAAAAAAAACAGAGAAAATGATAACCTTTCTCATAAATGAGCATACACAAATCTATCTACAGATAATACTTCAAATATAGTATCTTCCCCATCATAAATCTTTCAACGTAGCCAAACATGAAATGCTCATCTTCAAAGAAAGGTCATTTTTCTTTGTACATTTGGACTACAGACTTAGAGTCTACTGCTATAGTCCATAAATATTTTTACAAATCTCTGGGCATTTAGTTACTTTTTATTCTCCATCGGACTGATTTGAAGCAAAAAGTCAAGTAGTTAGTTCACTGTCTAATATATTTCTTAATATATTTCTTATAGAATATATTTCTTATAACTTTTCAATGTCAACAAGAGATATCTGGTCATCTTGAACTCATAATGTCTTAATTACAGAATACGCATAATATTAAACTCATTTTATTCACAAAGAACAACACTAAAATACATACACTACATGTACTTTAAAAGGTTTGAAAAGGCAGTTTTGATTTTTTCTCCTCCCACAAGAGGAGACCTGTAATTTCAATGGTAAATTTCTCTACCTCAGACACAACCTGTAATCAGGTGTATTTTAGGCTAAATAGTTATCCTTCATTCCACTGCACCAGCCAAAACTAAAACACATGTCCTACAGACCTGAATGTCAGCTGCTTATGCTTGTATTTTCCACCTCCTGGTACAGACAAGTATGTAATTAAAGAACTTTTCAGACTAATACAAAGGTAAGAGGATAATTAGATCCCTTCTAGAATCACACATGCAATTATCAAACAATTTTTTCCTGAATTTTCATTTTTTTTAATTGTAATTTTTTAAAAATCCTTGAAGTTCAGCGCATGTGCTCCATGCTATACTTCTCGAGTGAGAAGTACAGTCAGAGAAGACAGGGCAAAGGTGGCCCTGACTTGTTCCATCGAACCCAAATGGCCTTTGGCACTCTGCAATTACTGTGATGCCATGTGCATCAGTCCCCTTTTCTTTTCAACCTCATTATTTCTTTACTGCTCTTGCAAGAGCTTCCAGGCCAGAACTGTGTGGTACTGCAGATCACCACGTAGAAGACTCTTTCTAGTTCCCACACTGGCACAATTCTTCCTTTAGCCATTTACAGAGCTGGAGTGGAGAACAGAAACAAGGGTGGGGCAACTTGGAGCTCAGAATGATTTTAACATTAAAAAATAAAATAATAATAATAAATCCAACAGCAGACATGAATCTCCCAATGCTTGATCAAAAAAGCCATCAGCTTTCCAGTCAAACAAATATTTCCATATATTCATCCTCACTAATCATTAGGAAAGCATGTAGTTTGTATTCACTGCATGGATACTTCCTTTCTTCAGATTAGCAGGAGTTCACGCCATACTTTCCAGAAAAAAAACAGTTGATTTCTGTACAAAGTATTTCTTTGCTTTGGTGGCTAAATTAACTTATTCAGCAGTATCATAATACGTGTCATTGTATCAGCACACATGAAATTATCACCAGTGACTTCTGAAATATAAAATAATTATTTTTTTCATATCAATATGAGGGAAGCTTACTTATCATTCTATATATTTTTACAATATAGGATTTATGTATGATTTTTTTCCCAGATTTACATTAACCACATTATGCTTTTCTGATGGACTGGTTTATTTTGGCAAGTTTCCCTTACATTGATTGACTCTCAGTTTCTATCAGTTGTGATCTTTGTACTTCCTAAACTGTTAGTAAGGCTAGCCAAATATAACTGACGTAACAGAGCACAATGTGTCAAGAGAGATTTTCAAGCTAAGGATAGAAGGCTGTTTGATGTCAAAACTCTAAACATCTCTATGCTGGAAAGAATGAAAATAGGTTATGTGAGAAATCATATAATATCATTATTTATTTTACTATCTTTTTTAAAAAAAATCACCAACAAACAGTATTTCAAGGCTTATGTCAGATAAAATAACAGGTAACTTATTGAAACAATATATTTCATAAATGTTTAGCATGCTAGGGTTCCTTATTTTATCTTCTTATATTAGAATCATTTTTTTCCAAGAAATGTTAACAAAAAACATATTGATTTATCTCACACTATTAATAGTAGCTACACTCTATCATTATGATCACCAGTCTAATACAGAAAAATGCATGGGAAAAGACATAAATGGTAAGGTTCAAAATGACTGAAAAATCTTGTGACACATGCATCTCCAAATTGTATAAAGGACCGTCATGTACATCTCAAATATGGCAAACAATTTCAAGCTGCTAGCTTGTTTCCTGTGAGAAAAGCTCCTCTAAATCTCATCTCAAACTGTTTGGAAAGATGTTTTCCCTTGAGGGATTATTACTGTAACCATGAAAAAAGATTTAGGATCTTTACATCAAATAATGTGAAAGAAGCCAAAAAACTGTCCATCCTGCCAGCCAAGGAGAAAAATGGAATGAGATGGCTTTTTGACATCTGCTCCCTGCTTCCTTTCACCCTGTAAGTAAGACTTCTAGGTGGGGCATACAAAAAATACAGCTCAGGGACAGGCTATTGTTGCACCAGGTAGTTCCAATCTTTGTAACTGCTGTTGAATTACTTGTGTCATAGAAACAGAGAATTGAAATACGATCAATAACAATTTAGGAAAAAAAACACCACCACCCAAACTGACCAAAAAAAAAAAATAATCAAAAAAACAAAACCAAAATACAATCAAAACCCATCCAACCACCTTCCTCACAGACCTTTATTAAATAAGCTACCACTTACAAACCTGGGCTATTGCAGTGTCATAGATAAAGGAGAAGAAAACGACCTACTGTGTTTTATGAATTAGCCTAATCTTCAAATGTTTTCATAGACCTTGTACCACATCTTAAGAAACTGTCTCATGTACCAATCGTGATTGTATAAACACCCCTTAGCAATTACAAAAACAGTTGTTATTGAAACAATTGGTATTAAAAGCAAAGCTGAATATTTTTCTATTTTTCTCTTAATAAAGTTAAGTAGCTAGAAAGGAGAAGCACAGCCAGCACTGGAGAACTGTTGAACTCTCTCTGGACCACCACAGTGTTCCACAAGCCAACCTGGGAACAGCTGACCCAGACCATTCTCCTGCCAATCAATGATTTGATCCCCATAAAAGTATTTTCTATGCTTAGCTCTTTTCTTTTTAATTAATTATGATTAAAGCTGATACCCATTTTTTGATACCCTTTTTTTTTAAGCAAGATAGAAACCTGAGATTATATTGCTTGCTTTTACAGAATAGGTAAGAAAACAAAACAAAGCTGTTGTCTCTTCTTTCTGACAAGCCTTGTAACATTTTCCTTTTCAGAGTCTCTCAAATCCTTGAATACGCCTGTATCGTATCATCACCAATGACATCACAAACTTAGAAAGAAACTCAGTACTAATCTAAATATTTTATGGTAGGCAAAAAAATGACTAATGAATTCACTCAACAGGCATGAAAAGAAAGATGAATCAACGGGGATTATTTACCCAAAGCTTACAATGTATTCCAAGACCAGGAAGTCTGTGCAAAATGCAACAACTGTCTCCAACTAGATCATCCTTTCTTCAGGTAAGCTAAACTTCTTATATGCCGTATAATAATAATAATAATCTGGCCATATATCTTGGTTTGTAACATGAAAAATATATACATTTCAAGCAACTGCAATTAGGACAGTTGTTGGGGGAATATCTATGGAGCTGAATTGTATCAGTGTTCTAGTTTTCCTTGTTAAAGCTATTTGAGTTGCATTATCCCTGTGCTGTGTGGCTGTCTAGCACTAGTTCAAACTTATGATTAAAATTTTTTGGTAGAATACACCATTTTACATAAACAGGTTTGGTGAGAAATGAAGACAGAAGATGTATTTAAAAAAAAAGTTTTTTTGTTTTGTTTTGTTTTCTGCACTTTTCTTAATCTTCTTTCAAGAAGGCTCAGAGCAATAAGGATTATCACAACAAGGGAATGATATTTCTAAGGGCTACCATTTAATCATTGACTAATCAGTTACATATCATACTTATATATACATACAGATGTCTTCAGCTAGAAGAATCTAGTTGAAAAAGAAAGCTAGATTTAATCTAAAATCCGTTTTCTTCAAAGCATTAGAAAGAAGAGTAAAAAAAAAATAAAAAAGCCCACAACCAACAAAAAGACCAAATATTGTAACAAGAGCAAAATACCCTAGCAAACATTTTGAAGCATGACTGTTCTTACACAAATTTTGTGGAAAACATTGTTTTAAGATGATGTAATAATTGTTAGAGTTGCCTATAGTAGAATAATACATGTATATTTTTCCTTTAACAGAAGCTCACAAGCTCAATGCACAATCCCTGCACACTCTTACCTGTTCACTAGCCTTAAACTAGTCCTGAAGAATAAAAACTGGACATATACCTGAGGAAGTTACATGAAAACACAACAAAAAGCTACTTTACACTAGTATCTCTTAATATGCCAAGGTTCCGCTCCTAAAAGGCTTTCTTTGCAATGTGAATCCTGTCTGCACATGTCCTAATACAGTCTTCACTAACAAAATTACAGGCTAAATACAGCACGCAAATAAAATTAAGTTTAATAGAGAATGTCATAACAAAACTGGACATCATAATCTTTTTTTAAAAAAAATAAAAATAAAAATTGGGGGTTAAGCATTTTCTTCACATCTTCACAGCAGTAGTATCTTCAGCTGTTTTTCCTATACTGTTTCCTAACTGTTCCCCATAGTTGCAATAAATAGGTTTTAAGTATGCATGACCATAAATGGATTTGCAAGGAGCACTTGGATTGTAATAATAGTGAGAACTTACTGTCTTGCTGATGTAATTTGTACTGATATTCATGCACTGGAGTCCTTCACTATTGCAGCAACCTCCACATCTGTAGATGGATACGCATGGGGGTTTGAAGAAGGTGTTTGTAGTTGCTCCGAACTCTTTTCCCACATCTACGCACACTTCACGTGGCATGCACTGAGTTTTTCTCCATTCAGTATCAATACCTGCCAAAATATAGGGAATTTCATATGTTATAAAGCAGCTGCTTAAAAATAATACTCTTCTGCAGTAAATTAGTAGCATTTTTTATGCTTAGAAACAGAATATGTATTGCAAGAGTCCCACCTTTTATTCAATGAAATATACATAGTTCAGTGTTAACTTCTAGCTAATTTCCTCCTCAAAGGTATGTGCCATGGAACAGAGGCATATTTACAACGGAGCTGTGGATGCTGAAGCTGCATGGGTTCCTTCTTTGCTTGGGTTAAGTCCCACCTTAAGTGAAGTCTAGAGAAGTACCTGCACAGTTCTAAAAATTAACTTTAACAGGTGCCACACTGTACTTCATTGGGATCATACTATACATTAAAAACAATAAATTTGCTGTCTCCACATTTAACATGAAATTAATTTGAATACATTCACTTTCTTAACTACAAGAGTGTAATTTAGAGCAAAAAGCTATTATTTAGCTATTATGCACACCACATGATTTAATCTGAAAGGTGGTATATATGCTCAGATCATCCACACAAATTTCGGCCAATATTTCACATAGCGTTATACAGCCTTTGCCAAATGCAGTGTTACACTAAACAGCCATGAGATTTGCAGTTGTACAGGCCCTTTATTCTCTGATGGAGCCAGTTTCTGGTAAGCAACTCAGAGAAAATGGGCTCCATTAAGGTACATGATTTCCAATATCATGTCAAAAATTACTGCTATAAATCCTGTGTTCCTCTGCCTGCAAGCACTTGCTAAATTGTAAGCTTCAGGTCACGTAAAATATTAAGGGGGTATTGACATATTTGTTTGAAAGCTGTTTTTTTCTTGTTTGAATATAAGTCAACTGTCCTCTTGTAAAAGGAAAAAGTTAAAAGTGGATAGTTTGGCCTCCTCCAGCAAAACACGTAAGAAAAGAAAACATTATCGGCCATGACTTAATTACAGAAAACGAACAGAATCAGTTACTGAATTGAACTATTGAACTACTACTGAATTGAACTATAAAGAAGCCCTTCTTTGCTTTTTACAAAATTTTTACAGCCTCTACAAATCAGTATTCCTCATATCTTAAGAGAAACAATTTCCTACATTTACTGAGCCGAGAAAGCAGTCTATAGCTTTCTGAGAATGGATATACCAAAGGTACTTCTGTGGAACAATTCATTTCACTATGGGAAGTTGACGACAAAGGATTTTTTTAATAACCATTACATCGAACCAAACTGCTGAGAGTGGTTTACTAATGATGCTGAACTTTTAACATATTTTTGACATAAATTACAAGCCTTCAGATTTTAATTTATCATGTTATAACCTATTTCATAACTTGTACTTACTTTTCAGGATCTCCGCATTATAGTGTGCTGCAGCAAATTTCACTGAATCATCTGATCTTGTGTCAAAGCTAGAGTGTTCCCTGTTGTGTTGCCAGCCTCCTTTTCTCAACTGACATTTGAACATTTTCCAGTATTCGGGATAAAGTACTGTCATGAGTTCATCCACACTGGACACAGATCGCAACTGCTCTTCCAGGTCTTTGCTTGCATGAGCCTGTCAAAGTAAGATGTAAGATTAATTACTTTCTCTGTTACACAAGGTTTGCTGGAAACTAGCCTGAAAAACAACTCATGTATTGTAAAGTTTTGCTCAAAGGGATCCTTATTACAAAAACCACTTTTGACAATCAATGTCAACATAACACTATATTGACAAATACTGAAATGTTTTGCTTGTGACGGTAATTCTTTATCATACATGTAGTTCAAAAAACCTGTGTGAGAAAGAAGCTGTAGAATTATGCCTATCCAAGTACAATTTGTAGATTAAAAACAAAACAAAGCATTTTTTTCCTGGAAACAAAAGTTTTCATGATACAATTTGGAATGCTTAAATCCAAAAATATTGATACGATGCTAACGTTATTTATTTTTTAACACTATTTTCATTTTCCAAAAGTCCAGGAAAATGAAAACACCCACAAAAAGGGTGAAAGCAAAATTAGAAAAATAAGAAAAGAATTAATGTGATTTTTTTAACCTTTTATGGAAAACCCTAGTGAGCAAATTTGCATTATAAAGGATTAATCCTTAAATCTGAATGAGTCAAGGATTTTGATACCTTTAAGAATCTGAACTGCATACTCCCTTGCTAGTTAAGACTTTCAATTGAAACTCTTCAGGACTAAGGACAAGGCGTAACAGCTTTAAACTAAAAAAATGGTAGAATTAGATTAGATATTAGAAAGAATTTCTTTACTATGGGGGTGGTGAGGCACAGGAACAGGTTGCCACGAGAAGCCTCGTTCCTGGAGGTGTTCAAGGCCAGGCTGGATGGGGCTTTGGGCAACCTGATCTAGTGGGAGGTGTCCCTGCCCACGGCAGGGGTGTTAGAAGTAGGTGATTGTTAAGGTCCTTTCCAACCCAAACCCTTCTATGATTCTATGAGTACTATGCTTGATAACATATTATTTCCAGAGAAGCCTCAAGTCTGGTAATCTCACTTTCTTATTTGCTGGCTTTTACACAAACTCATTGCAATGGAATTTTCTTAAAAGACTATAACTGGGATTTACATTTTAATTTCTCATTTACAAAGATTCCTAGAAGATTCCTCTATTCCCTTAGCTGAAACAATATCAAGGGACAGCTGTGATTCCTTGCCCACCCTCTCACCCATAGATCATTGAATTCCTAAAGGAAAGAGAAGCAGAAAATATTAAAAGAACCTTTAGTCACCTTCTCAGCTTACATCACCCTTAGATGGCAGTATGAGACACAAAATACAGAGGTATGCTTGGTAAAGTGCCTAGCTGTAGATTTTGTGTATACTACTGCAAAACTTGTTTTGTTGGTCCAAGAGACACAATGTAAATAAAATGTACATCTAAAACCATAACCATGAAACTATAGAAATTGAAATTCAAGATTCCTTGTCAAACTCCACTATTAAGAAAATAAGAAATTCCCTCAATTCAGTGATTCAGTTCTTCAGTGACGAATTGTCCAATTAGCTTTCATTAGCTAGCAAGTAATGCTCCCAAGTAAAGCAACCAGTTCTGAACTAGTTCACACAAACCAAAACTACTAAACTACTTTTTATCTCACAAACAACTAGAAAAAAAGACAAAATGGCGCACAGCGCAGCATCCACTTTCTTACCAGGTACCAAATCCAGGAGAAATGCCTCAGAGTAAGTAAGACAGGCTCACAGAACTCACTTCCATAACTACAGAAGCTGGAACTAATGCAGACTTCAAAATCATTTCATATATCAAAGTGTTGTGGGTCAAATAAAATAAATAAATAAATCACTAAAGCCCTGCTAACCACAATGCTATGACAAGACTACTTTGTCTCAGAGATTTTCACAATCAAGCTATCAGAAACACACATTCAGGACTTCATCTATTTCCTTGCCTCCCTAAGAAGGGCCTTCTCTGGCCCAAAGCATGCAGTAAGCAGTATCTTGGGCATTGTCTGCAACGTAGTTGGCAACACAGAGCATCTTGGGCTCCCACCACTCCTGCTCTCCTCGCAGGACACCACACAGGTTCTCAATCCATGGATCACAGGCAAAAAATCCAATCTTAACAAACAACTACTTCAGCCACTGTCTGCTTGCTTTCATCTCTCTGAAGACATGAGGCTGGAGCACCTCTCCTACACAGAAAGGCTAAGAGAGCTGGGGATGTTCAGCCTGAAGAAAAGGCTCCAGAAAGACCTCATTGCAGTCTTTCAGTACTTAACGTGGGCTTATAAAAAAGATGGAGAGCAACTTTTTGCTCAGGCAGATAATGACAGGGCAAGGGTGAATAGCTTTAAGCTAAAAGAGGGGAGATTTAGATTAGAAGTTAGGAGGAAATTCATCACTCTGAGGGTGGTGAGGCACTGGCACAGGTTGCCCAGAGAAACTGTGGGTGCGCTGTCCCTGGAGGTATTAAGGCCCGGTTGGATGGGTCCCTTAGCAACCAGATCTAATGGGAGGTGTGCCTGCCCACGGCAGGGGCACTGTAACTGGATGATCTCTAAGGGCTCTTCCAAAAGAGAATGGATTTTGAGTAGCCTCATTCCTGTCAGGCAGTTTCCCAAGCATCCTGCAGCACATGCCCCTTGAGTAACCAGAAGCAAGTTGTTGAAACACTGTACTGTAGTGACATGTGATGGTAATATATGTGTCATGGGAGCTCACGGAACGGAGGCTCCTCATGCATCCTGTCACAAGGCTGGATGCCAGTCCATTACATAGAAGGCATAGAGATGGAAACTGTTAGTCTTCTAGTAGCTGCATCCTAGCTGAAAATGGAGGTGACAAAGAAGTAGAAAGGAAATTGGCACCTTCCACACTTTGGTGACTTCCTAAAAACAATATAGACTGCTGCAGACAAAATGCTAACCAGTGCTGTTTCAGTTATTCAAGGTACAGGCCTAAATCACCAGAAAAGTAAGTACTGAAACTCAAAATGACTTAGTTGAAAAGATAACGTGGCAGAAAAGAGGTTGTATTTACTACAAATAATTTGTGCTGATGAAATTCTTTCTGGTGAGGAAATCAAGTCATATCTTTCCAGCTGGACAGCAAATTCAGTATACATGGGTTAAACGCGTGAATAAAAGAAAGCATGAAGAAATAAGTGGCTTTAATGAAGTACTGAATGTAATTGAATAAAGTATTGTCTCCAAATGCCTCAGATAGAGAATAACAATCTGCCTACAAAATAGCCTATAATCTTAAGTGTGAATATATGGGGATTATTTTTTTTTAAGTGAATTGCATTGGAATTATTTTCTGCTGAATTTTATAAAACCATTTGCTTGTAAGATAACTTCAATTCAAACTTATGAATATTCTATAGAAAACTAACTAATTGACTAGAGGGCTTTTGTTCTCTCTACTCTTCAGATTTAGCAAGAAAAGGAGAAGGAAAACCATGCACGTATACTAATTGCAGTATATGCAGTGTTCTGGATTATACATATAGATGAATGTCAGTTTTGAATATGTTTCCAATATTACCTTGACACACAGCTCAATGATTTCGGTTTGGTGTATTCACTGCAAGTCTATGAAAGGGATATATTTTTGAACTGTGTCAAATTACTCTCAGCTGTGTCAAACTGCTCAGAGAAACATAAGCGTAAGGAGCTTTTAGTGATTTAATTTTTGCATGACAGTCAAAATTTATTGTTAACATGAACATCAAGCTAAATGTTAAATTTTGGTTGATTAGAGTGTGTGCTACACATAGTAAAAACACTAGTTCATTAAGAACTGTTAAAAAGAGATTCTAATTTCTTAAGAATGCAACTGCTTTTCTCAATATAAGAGTTGTCTGGCAACATTTCCTATTTTGTCTAAACTTTGGTTAATTTCATAAAACTTGTTGACTCTATATACCTTTCTTCCATTCTAAATGATTTCCTCTTTAAGTTGTGAATAGGCTTTTAGCATAGGACACACTCAAAAAATTATTTTAAACCTCAAAACACAATGGTAATCCAGCCTTTTATACTTATTTAGAATTTATGACAAGACACAAAGAAAGTAACAATACAAAAAATGTTCTCCAGAGGAGCTCTTATTTTTCATGTGAGATCATATTGGTGAATATTAGAAATAAATATTATTTTTATATGCAGTTACTGTCACTAAGCTTGTTATTCCCCAATGTAATCTTAAATAAATAAATAAATAAACAAATAGAATAGTAAAGAATAAAGAATACTAAACAATTACTATATTGTCTAAAAGTAAGATGTCCTTAACAAGTGTTTTGGTAAGAGCAGTTCTAAAACTGTTAGGACCAAAGTATGCTTTTTTCTGAATGTCCACAGTCCATTGTTTTTCATATGAAGCAGTTTCAGTGCACTCCACATGAAATCCTGGACCAACTACAAAGGTTTTACTAGAAAGACGTTCTGGGCTCTTTGTCCTACATCGAGATGGATACTGGAAATCAGTGGCTGCAGAGGAAAGGAGTCTTCTCTGTCTCATGTTTTCTATTTTCTTTGCTCTTTCTCAAGTCAGTTGAGGGTTGTTTTTTTTTTTCTTTTGTTTTTAAGCAGAATCACTGACTTTATAACACTTCATCTCTGTCCTTTCATTGGTCTTTCTACTGTTTTTATTTTTTCTTTTTTTTTTTTTTTTTTAAATAATGTATTATCAATTTTGTCCTTCATGATCACCTGAAAATACCAGAAGTTATATTCTAGTGAAAGGCTTTGTCGAAATCTTATACTCTACAAGGTGACAGACAATATTGAGAAAAATAACAAAAATAAATAAATAAAAAGAATATAAGAACACAGTAAAAATGAGCTTGCTTCATTTCACTTCTTCCACATTATTTACTAAGGAACAGAGGAACATGAGAAATACATATATTTCAAATAAAGTAATAAAGCTTGCTGACAAGATTTCTTTCATTACGAATTAATTAACTTAGGAACATTTTTTTCTGTCAAATTATGTTTTTCACAATGGGAGTTTCCACTACATGGGATGTCCAGTTTTTCATAAAATTATAGCTAACAAAAGGAGAGGCAGGACACAAAGTAGACTCCATAATCATTAATAAAATCAGATCTATAATAGATTTTCCACGCATTACGTTATTTGTCTTTCATGTCCCCAGTGTCTGCCTCTATTATTAATAACAAAGGTCAGAACACTTAATATTTGGCAGAATGCATGACACATAATTGATGGTGCAATGTGCTATAATGGTACTTTATGCATCTGCTCCAATAATAGTTGTCAGCTCACTACATTTTCAAGGATTTTGTTGACAAATCTTAATAAGAAAATTCTGCCTATAAAACCCTCCATTTTAATATGCTTATATACTGTATTTATTGACTGACTGAAATGCAGTAAAAATCAAGTAGTTAAATTACAATGTTGAAACAGTGTGCAAGCAAATGGAAATATTGCAAAAGTATGTATAAACATTTCGCTTGCATAATATTTTATTGCAGTCTTCATGTATTTCAGCACTATATTTTGGAAGTTGATATGATTTCTTTTAAAAAAAAGAAAATACGCTAATTAGAAAAAATGTCTTAGCCATGCTTAAGAATTAAAATCAACTTTTTTTGTTTGCCCTCTACAATAGTGCCAGAATAGCCCTGATTTTCATCTCATATGCACTGATTTGGTACTAGAAAAATGGAATGATTGTCCAGAATTGCAAACTTCAAAGTTCCTGTTGGATACAGTTGCAAAACGGTGCTTTACTGAAATTAAATGTTAACACTGAGCACATTTTTTTTTAATTTCAGATTAAAGAAATAGTAACGCCATTGCAGCTAATTTGAACTAAATCAGAACATCACGATAACAGCAAAGAGATCTCTCTGATCAAAAAGATCAGTCTCCGATCCAAAAGAGCTTACAAAATGCATTGGACAAACAGAGCAAATAAGAATGAAAGTACAAAATAAATAGAAAGTAGAAAATCAATAAAATGGTATGAACTACCTTACACTTTAAATAACCTTTATTCATTCTGGCATTTTAAATACCAAGAATAACACCAAGCAAAACAAACAAAAGTAAAATATGTAAAATGGATGGGGAAGGAAAAATAAATGAGTTTGAGGAGATATGTGGAAGACGGAATTTGTTAAAAATAAACTAAAAATTACACTGGCTATGAGGACAACCTTAAAACTACATAAGTTTCACTCCTGTACTATAAGTCACATATCTTATTTTGTTCAGAGCATTTTTGGTGAGGATAAACTACTAGAAAATCCTAGGATTTCACTAGTAATCTTCTTCTATTTATGAGTACAAGCATCTAAGTGTTTAGCGTACAATTTCCACTTTGTGGGAAACCCAATTTTTATATGCATCAACACTTTTCAGTAAATATTTTATCTCAATATTCTTAGAAAATGATGGAAAATATTCTAAGATTGTATATTTGCACAAAGGCATTTATTCTTGGTCCTTTGGTCAACATTTCAGTGCTTCTGTGGTTCTGAAACACACTTCTTGGCTTGTACTTATTCCTAAAGTACATACATTCCTCAACAGTTCTTAACATTCCCTAATAAAACGGCAGTACTTTTATCCAATCAATGGCAATTACTTATGAAAATACCACTTTTTAATCTAAGTCTGATTTCCCTGAGAAGCAGAGAGAGAGAAAGATCATTCCCCTCTTTCTAGAGCAACTCCCCGCTCTGCTCAGTGGTTTCTTTAGAAGCTCGTCTTAGGTGGCCAATTCTCCCAGGTTTCTATGAGCCTAAGCAATTAAGACACTGTTGTAGCTGACATGGTATCTGATACAAGTAGAGATCATAATGCCGCAGTGCTGTGAAAGAAATCCATAAAATATAGACCATTGTTTTTGAATATGCGATTGTGTGTGTAGACATGAGAAAAGAAAAGGTGTTAAACACCATTCTTGAAGGAATGGAAAGTAATTTTGAGAAAGAGGGTGGTAGCACCATAGCCAGACCCTGAATATTTATGACCTTTTCTGAAGCAATTTCACAACTACATTATAACAACAGAAAAGGTTTTGTTCCCATGCACTTCAGCCTCTTTGAAAATTTGCTTTGTTCCACAGCAATAGCCTTCGACTTGTGGTTAGCAAAACCCTACTGGCTATTTCTAGGGATACACCAAGTAGTAATTACAAAATAAATTATGAAAATCATGCCTGTTTTCAATAGACTCTATTCACTATTCAGGAGCTTGCACTAGATGAGCATACAAATTAAAGGCCAAAGGCTGTACTGCAGTCATGGAAATTTGTGCGATAACCATTTGTTGTGTAAGTGCAGCTGCATCTAGATTCTTTAACTGATTTACAGATTCATACCAGGGCTTCCACTAGCATTACAAATAGACTGGGAATCAATAAGGATTTGGATTACTGCTGCTGAAAAGTTTACACCTGATTAAATCTTGCGGACACCAGGCAGCACATTCTGTAGCAGAAGAGATACGTGCATTTTCTTGGTCATCTTCAGGTACAGTGATCACTGGTGATAAATAGCAAGAATCACTGGGACTAGGTGAATGATCAGAAGAAAGGAGAACACATTTGAAAACTAAAAATAACGGAAAACATCGTGATGACTTCTGCGTTATTACGGAGGCTAAGAGACAATGCCATTACCAGAAAGGAGATGGCTAGCAAAATAAGCAGGCTTGCGTCCCCTGCAACGTAATCACTGCAGACTGTCAGTGTAAGTCATATAACTTATGACTTCTATAACATAAATATGGCTTATATGAGTGAATATAATGTTCATTTTGAAGAATCAATTCCAAATAAGCAACTTTTAATTAAGGGGGAAAGTGAAACATTCAATTCTGAAGAATAAAGTACTTGGAAACTGAACAGAAACTGAACTTTGACTAAAAACTCTGGTTATAGGACCTTATTATATTGGAAAATGGTAAAATGCCTGTTACAAGTAGGTTTGTTGGGTGCTTTTTATTTTTTATTTTTTTTATTTTTTGAATATGGCTGTTTTAAATGCCTTGCAACCTTTTGTTTTCCTTCCAACAGTCAGACATATCTCATTAAAATCAGTACACAAGAATAAACTACCCTGATTTTATAACAAGATTGTTTATTTTCAGTCTTTAGTGAGCTTTCATTGGTATTATGATGACTTTTATTAGCAACTGCCATTAGCTTTGTCAGTAAAACCAAACAAATACAGAGAGGGTTTCTGAAGAAAACTATTAACATTGTAACACTGCAGTTATCTGTCATCACTTTGGCAGATGTAATACGGGCAGTGATATTTCAAGGCTTTTTAATTATCAAGCAGATATTTACTAGATTGAAAGGTAAGGCACAACCCCTTTATTTTAATCTAATGCCAGCCCACTCTGGAACAGTACTTGAGTACAGGTCACACACAGTGTGAAAACTTCCTAGACCCTAGAAAGAGGTGAGAATTCAAGTGCTGGACTTCGAAAAGTCAGTTGGTATAGATTTTCATGTAATACTTTCCATTCTACAGATCGATAGCGCATACGAGGTTTTGCTAACAGCTGGAATAAGAAATTGCACGATCTTATGAACATTTCTGAATTATGTTGAACGCATATGGCTACATCATCTGGGACTTTCTCACCATGATGACAGTATTTAATTTTAAATTCAACTCTGTTTATTCTTGAATTTTTAACAATGTGGCCGTTTATAGGACAGAAGGATTATATGAACACGTCACCTCTTATCATCATTGTATAATTTCTTTCACTGCTAAGTAACTTTCCTTTTCACCAAGTTTTTAAATCACTATTTAAAGCTCCGAGCAAACATAATTAATCCACAATCTAAATATTTAGCAACAGGTCACAGAAATTTCTTGAATTAATTATACTTTTAAAGCAGTTCTTAAAATAAATGATTTCACAGGCCATGAAACAAGATCAATTGGATTTCAAAGAAAAAGCTGAACTTTATTCCTAAACAAATGTCTTAATCTAACAGGACATGATTTCTGTATTGTTAAACAAGCCTTACACAGTTTACAGATCTGTACAGAAACATTAATTAGAAGACCACCTACCTTGTTACATTGTCTATTTCAACAAATATGCCCATTATAAACATAATACAAACCTCAAAGCTCAACAAAAAAGGTTAAAAGAATAATAAGCAATTTACCACATAGTAATTCCAGTTGCAAAATCTTTGTTTTAAATTACTCTTGGCAAATTTTTCATAAATGAAAAAAGAAACAAAGGTTCCTGTAAACTCTTAAATTTAGTAAAATGCACAGGTTTCTAAGTGTATTCCATTAAGATTATATTAACATCTGATTCTTTTATTTAGTGTCATGTTTCTTCAGTTTGTTTTACAAAAGTCATAAGAAGTATATTTAGTAACTCAAAGTAACACGCCAGACTAACAAACCACACAGCTAAGTCTTTGCTAACTAAGCGATTACATTCTGAGATTTCATTAATACACAAAATGCCGTAAGCTGCTTTTATTGTCAAACCCTTACCCAAATATTTTATAGAAATGTTCTTTGCTAATGTATGCAAAATAAAGAGATCATCTGAATTTCATTAGCCTGAGGTAGGTAGGCACAGAATACAAAGGACTTGCTATCCATCGTCTATTTGTGCCCATTCTGGTAATCTGGTTTGAAATTTGTTCCATCCTAAATTCTGTGTGGAACATTCTTTGGATCACCATTTGACATCTGTTACAGAGAAATTATACAGAAACAAAAGCACTTGTTTAGACACTGAGCCTGTAATTTTTTTGTGCTCGTGCTTTGATGGTGCATTAAAAAAATAGCCAGACAACAGAGAAAAGCACGACCTATCTTAATCCCAAAATTCGAAATGGATTAGAACAGTACAAAGAGAAGAAGATTTATTCTCAAGCCTGTAAGTACAACATTACATTGAAAGCAGTTTAAAAACAAAACACAACAACAAAGCCTTCACCCACACACAAAGCCATATTGTTCCATTAAGAGCAAATTATTTAAACACAAGTAAATACAGCACTTCAACACTTTAATATTTAAGAACTACAGTAGCCTGGCATGCGAGGACACCATTGTGTTCCTCCTATGTTTAAGTAGCTTTTACTAGATTCACACTTCCAGAGATGGCAATCAGCTCATGTATTCCTCTCTACAGAAGGGGTAAGAAAGACGCCAAGCACACCCACTTATGCTTTTCTCTGATGGGATAACTATATTGCAACTACAGTGTAAAAGACCAGTAGTTCTGTGAAGCTGTCACATCCCCTATGTACTAGGGGAAGGAAAAATAAAACACTTTTTTTTTTTTTTTTTTGATCAGAAAAAGAGAACGCTTCTGTATCATTGAAAGAGAAAGCTTACTGTACCGTGTAAAACCTGACAGGTATAAAGGGGTTTGTCAGCAAGGCATGAGAGATGGGGAAAGGTAAAAGAATCCTCAAGACCCGCAGATCCAAGAAGCAGACTGAGACTGGCTCACAATTCCCTTTCAGGCAACCAAATCAGGACAAATATACATTGCCCATTATTTTTGGCTTAAATTATTCTGAACAGTGTATTGTACTGTAATGTCACTTAAGAAAGGTCAGGGAACATCAGCACTATTCAATAAGACCCTAATTTATACTGACAGGACACAGAGTAATCCAATGCTGAACATGGAAGACTTTTCGAAGAGGTCTTGACTACAGAATGAAGTTTTTACGTTTACAAAGTATGCCCTGAACAATCCACTGGATTGCAAGAATATATATGATCTCTAATAAAAGTTATAATACAGCACCTTAAAATCCACGATAGTGGCATTAGTTGCAACTTTCCCTATAATATCTTGCTGAGTTGCCAGCATTCTTATCCAGGCCTAGAAACTAATGAAAAAGAAAATGGATTTATACGGATTATATATATTAAAAGGAGGCATACAGAGAGCAGAAGAAAGGTGAACAGAAGTTCTAGTTTTTCAAAGTCTGTGGAAAGATATAAGGAAGATGTTTAAAATTAAGCTAAGTACATGCCAGATCTTCCCATTAAATTAAAGTATTTTCTCATGATAAGCTTTTTATCTGGTTTTAGAAATAAACTATTATTTTGTGAAGTAAACCTGTTTTGGATCACTGCATTTTGTATTTACCTGGTCACAGTGTCTTGGACAGAAGAACTTTAAATGCACAAATCTGGGTACCAAGGAAAATGGGGGTAAGGACAGAAAAGAGGTGGAAGAGTAGAAGTTGGTTAGTACCAGGGCAGTGCGCCCTAACACCCAATCTCAGGCTCTGAGCACCCTGAGATTTTATTCAGAAGTAAAGGTATGCATCTTGAGGGGACAGATGGACTTGAAAGTGCAGATGGCCTCTAATCATGGTTTTATATTCTAATACAAGAGGAAGAAATTAAATCAAAGTAAACAGCTCTGGACTTTCTGAATAAAATAGATCCTAACACACTTCTCAGCTTTCTCAAAATAAAAGTATTCTTTTTATTTTTAAGATCTTAGCAGAAGGAAGCGTCAAAGCAGTAGAATTTATGCAGATATTTGAAGTTTTCTAGCACAACCAGCAACCCTTAAGGAAGGTCTTTTTTAAGCATATGAAACCATCTCCTAAAGTCAATTTACAGAGATTATTTATAATGATTTGCATATAAAACCGTAATAGAGAGATGTGCGTACAAAGTTGATGTAGTAGAAGGATTCCTTTAACTTTTTTTCCCAGTAGCTTATTGTGCGTACCATGAGGCATGCACAAGCTTTTGCAGGATCACAGTCCTGGAAACTGGAATCTGCAGCATATAATTGTTAATATCAAGAGCCCATTGTAGTCACTGAGGTTACCCTTTACAGGAACAGACCACGAAACAATTTCTGTCTGTTTCTGTGCACGTTTCTAGGATTTCTTTTACCAAGAACTGCAATTTCTTCAATGCTTTCAGACAGCAGCTCTTTTCAAACAAAGCAGATTCAGACACATTGAACACACATCCCACTACAGTAACTGGCAGTCAGAATGACACTTCTAGTATAATGAATTAAATTTTGCTTCAAAATAAAGTGTTTCATTTATTTACAATTTTATTTTAACTTGGATGGCAAGAGAGAGAGAAAAAAAGTAAATGAATGAACCTCAGGAATGTTTTGTTTCATTCTGAAATAGTTTTAGACCAATAACAAGATCAATTATTAATACAACTTTAAAAGCATGTAGGGCAGATGTTGCTGTATGCTTTTATTAATTTACCCAGATATCATTTCTGACATCCTACACAATAATCTGTCTTCCATTTCTGAAAAGTCACTTAACTGTCTCCCTATATTATTAGGGACAAAACTAGAACACTGTAAAATTCCTGCTTTGCCTGAGCAGGAAATGAACAAAGAATGAAGAATTCTGCCATTCCCTAAGACTTGGATTTGACAAGTGTGGCCTTTATTCGTGTCTGTGTGATTATTCGCATTGGTCATTTAGAGCAACCAGAAATTTCACTATGGCATAATTGTATTTTTTGGAGATTTCTTTAAAAATGTCTGTGCTTTTAAACAAACGTGCCCAGATGCTGTGGGTACAGCTAATCACAGGCACAAAGACCCAGTCAAGGTCAGGCTGCAAGTTTGTCTCTAATTGCCCAGTTATACATTCCTTGTTCACCCAAATCTTCTACTGACTTCAATGGGATTTTTGTTTAGTGAGGATTACAGGATTTGGCCTCCTAGCTTATTTAAGTATTGCATCTACACATCACTATGTGTAGCATGTTTCAGTGCCTATGATCACAATAGCTGTAAGTTTACTAGCCCTATGTATTGCATTGAGCTTTTAGAAGTCTTTGCGCCTCCAAAAGCCTTAAAACAGATTCTTTTTGCTATACTTGACTTTCATTTCCTATTTCAACATTATTGGACTTTTCAAAACAGTTACCTGGCAGCCAATGTTTGTCTTATTGCTGCTGTATTTTTCATTTCAAACATCTTAATTGCTTTGAAAACCTATTTACCTAACTACTGTATTAGTCATTCTGATAAGACACAAAGACTGTATTTTTCCTACCCCAGTCTTTTTCTTAAATTCTTGGTCACACTTCAGCTCCTTATTAAAACAGTCTGCTGATTTTTAGATGATCTGACCAATGCCCATAATAGCTTTTGTTGACTTCTCTAAATATTTTTGCCTTTCACAGCATGTTTGTATGATTAATTCCCAATTCCATTTTTTGTATTTATTTATTTATTTTTATTTTTGAGATGTTTACATCAGGTTGCCTGCAGTCCTTCCTTAGTTTACCCCACAACATACGTTCATAAAACATTTTTTCATCATTATGCAAACACTGCAATCTAGACAAAGTGCATGCTATCATTTTTTTATCAGACCAGCTGTACATCTCAAAGGCAAGGGTGTTTCTGTGTTGTCAGCTCAGGCCTGTTGTTCTCTTCCTCATCCAAACCGAATACATGAGGAAACCCAGACACAACTGACAAGACAGTTCACTCAAGGACCTGCTTCAAACAGCACAAACACAAAAGGCCACAGGTCAGACTCCACTGTATCCCAGCTGGTCTGGCACCTTCAAAACCCTCCTGTCACCTCCTGGAGCACACAACAGGCACTCACAGCATTTCATGGTGCAGACGCCTTTCCAGCTGGCTGTCCCCCCACGCCCCCCCCCCCCCCCCCAAAAAAAAATCCCTCCGAACTGAACAACCCCCTAAAAAAACAACAAAACTAATTACGCCTCAGAGATGTTACATGGGGCCCAAGAGACCCATATAAACTGCTACGCCAAGTGCATGTGGGCAGCCTGCTCCATGATGCAATATTAAGCTTCAGTAGCAGCGACAAGAGTTGACCCAAGAGATCTGGGGGCCACTCTTTGCTCTCTGCTGCAGTCCACAAAGACAGCCTAGACAGTCTCCTCTTTAAGAAATACCGTACATGAGAGATACACACGGTGTGACCTTTTTCAAGATCTTGGTTAACTCCTCATGCCTCACAAAGTAAGGCCTGGCACAAGGACTTCCTGAAAAGTGGGAACAGACCAAGGAAGTTAGGAAATGATGCTTATGGTTTATAACGCAGTAACTCCCCATGCAGGTTGAAGCCAAGCAGCTTCAGGGTGCTGCAGCTTAGTCTAGTAACTTGTATTGATCCATATTAATTTTCTATTGTGCTTTTCAAGGTACTTCCCAGATAAATTTATAGGAAATCATGGGCTTTTACACAGTATTCCCTATGGAGGCAGAGCCTTAGTGAAAATGTAGCTGCCTCAAACTCCCTAACCAGCTATATTCAAAATTTTCTGCTGGATTAAACTGAGAAGTGTTAATGGTGAAAGACTTTACACATCACAGACTGTGCTACTGCAAGAATTTCAAGCAAAACACCAAGAATAACCCAGATGGGGTTGTCCAGGTAGAAGGCCAAGTACCTACCGGTCTTACTGCAGGAAAACATTACTTGCCTGTCTCACATCCTCTGAACTCCCTTCAAGCTGCTCATCCTATCTCAGGTCCCTACTGTCTATACTAAAATAACATTCTCAGTTCTCTACTGTTGTAGCAGTACACTTTGACATAAATATAGAAAATCAAAATCTCTGTTAGGGGACTACATAGACTCCAAAATGGATTTTCAAGGAAAAAAACAAAACAAAGCAAAACAAAACAAAAAACAACATTCAATCAATTAGAAAGATGTACTGGAGAACACTGAATGGGTGAATTACTATATTAAGCATCTAGATTTAAAAACTTTTTTTTTTTTCCCCCCTAATTTTTAAAGGCTTTTAAATATCATGCCTGACAATTTCTCCTGGAGACTTTGTTTCTACATAGGCCCACGGTCTTCAGTTTATGCTGGTCCTTGGACAGCATCAAATGTTTTTGTTGGCCTCAGTTTTAACTATTCATTTCTGATTTGTGAGCAACACATTAACTGTGCACCACAGACTGAAGCTGGGCGTTAACAGACTGATTTTTGTCTTGTGAGAGGCCATTAATCTAATATGTTTTTATTAGTACAGCCTCTCTTCTGTACCAACTGAATTACAACATTTTAATAGAGGAGAAAAATCACATTCCCTTATCTACGTTTTTATGGTTAAGCATATAGTTATTTTCCTTCCTTTGGTGTACATGCATTTCAGTATAATTTTATTAGAACAAGATTTTTTGAGCAGTAGATGAAAGATGAAGAATGAGCAGCATGAACTACAATGACACACTGGATAAAGCATATCCACTTAGTAGGAAAACCACCAAGCAACAGAATATCTATAATCACTGCTAGAGATTTCCTAGTTTCTCTGGTATCTCTTTGTGAGTAATCTGAATAGGATTTAATCTGGTTGACTTTCAAGGTTACATTATGTTCCAATACGGTGTGATGTATGCACCTGTATTTTTCATGCTTGAAAAGCACATGCTAGTCAAGAGATTTTATCAGCTATTTACTTTAAACACACACAAAAAAACACTTAACTCTTAACAAAAAATATAGGACACATACTCAATGCCAAGTCTGAGACACTGCTACGCTGACGTCTATAGGCAACAGGCACAGCCAGGTCTTGCTCACGTGCAGGAACAGCAGTTAACTTGTGCTGCTGGGCTTCAAGGACCAGCCTAACGGCTGTACTTCTCCCCCTCAGCATATGCAGTAGCAGCAGGGTATACAGCTGGTTGTCAGCTGATCCCCTGCTCACCAGATGCTTTCTGGCTCTGCATGAGAACTTCTAGCTCTCCTTCAATCTTCAGTATCATGGTATTTGGTCACATCCAACCAGGGACATCAGATAACAACAACTGGCAGTTTGATTCAGTTCAAAGGCTAGGTTACTGTAATTGCCATTCTGTCTGTAACTTGAAGCACAAACATGCTGGACATGAAGCAAAAATTGGCAATCCAACTTATGGAAAGTAACTAGCCCTGCCAAATAAGTGCATGTTTTTAAACTGAACGCAAATCTGCATCTTTTCCATGAATCCAAAATTTTTGTTTGGCTTATTTTTTGACCTGTTAGTAAGGTCAAAGCCATGGTAGTTTATAGCCTGCATACACAACAGAAAATACATCCTCTCTGAAATACCTGGATACATCTTTTCCATTCTCAGGTGTTTTTGTTGTTGTTTTTTCAAATATTTAACATGTACTTGTCATTTACGGACTCCTGTCCCCTAAATGATTAGCTCCCTGAGTTTAATTCCAATATTCCCTCAGGTCATTACTTAGATAAGATGCATACAACCCTTCTGAACAGACTTTAAGACAAAATAACACATGCATTAAAGTGTCTCGGCATGGACTGCCTATACAGCAGTGCTAATTGAGCCTACCAGTTCTTGAAGGTAGGGTTGGAGACCACATAGATATTTCTCACATGAACGGTAATATTTAATGATACTGTCTGTATACAAATTTAGTATTCAAATAGTAACTGCAGGGTATATGTGCAAAAGGAGAAATACCCATGTCTTCAGTTCACACAGCTTTGCCCGGAGGCAATACAAAATACTACATCCAATAAAACTCTTTCTCAATGCTTTGAGATAGCCATGACAGGCTAACATCACTGGCATGCAAAATTATAGCTATTTGTTAATACAACCCAGACTTGTAGCAATGGGATTTCTATGAAAATCAAACACTGTGTAACTGACTAAGTCAATATTTCCGATTGAAGGTTTTACATCTGTTAATAAAAGTTATGTAGAAGTTACCCTTGTTAGCAAATCCTGAATCAGGAGATATAGCATATTACATAGACGTTGATGTGTCATTATATTTAAAATTACTTAGGATTTATACTTAATCTGTTCTTCAGAAAGCATGAGCTACCCTAGATAAAAGTAGGTAATGTCAAAAAGTGTCCACTCAGACATAATATATGGCACAAGATTCTAAATAAATAGTTTGCTAACAATTTTTTACAAAGGAATACTAAATAATGCAATATTGTCAAATCCGGCAATAGCATAAATAGCACAAACAAATACACAGTTATGTATGTGCTGTTTCATAATTGGAGATTTATGGAGATTTATATCAGTGAACCAAAACATAGGAAACGCTTTTGACTCATAAACATAGACAATATAAGGGAAGAGTTAAAGAACTGGGAAATATAATTTTAATTAAAAATATCTCCCAAATGTAATTAAATAGGTAAATATAGCCTAACACCTGAAATTTGCATGCCTATTGCTCATTTTTATTCATGTATTAGACTGCCTTACAAAAGGATAATTTGCAAATATAAAAAAGTTTAGCTCCTCTGAAAAATATTTAGTGTGGCACAAAGATACAAATTTAGAAGCCAAACTTACAACTTGGTCAATATTTGTAGCTTTCATTATAAGTCAGATTCTGGACACATGCAGTTACAAAAACAAACAAACAAAAACAAAACAACTATGGCTTTGAAATATACTACATTTCTGATAGTGGGCAAAAATTTTACAAACCAAACCTTAAAGGAACAGAACCACACATCAAAATAAAAAATAAATCAAATGTTTGTATTTTATACCTGCCTCCTGATTTCTAGTTATGTAATACTACAGTAATGCAGTAAGCATCCAGAATCCAATATCCCAGAAGAAAGCCCAAGGAACAGAACATGTTTAACACCTTAATAATTGAATTGAATATCAAAAACTGCTGCATCTAAAAGGAGATTTCTGTTGTTGACATTTGATCTTTTAAAGAACAAAATTTGTTAAAGTTTGTGACAGGAGTATGTTCTTTCTCCTGATATGCATTTGTGTGTGAAATACCAACATATAGAATATAATGCAAGTTATTAATTATATTGAATAAGTCATCTGTATTTGAAGAAGAGATGTTAAGATTAGACTGAGAAAGCTAATATCTACAAAATTTCACCACAGAGACTTACTTCACACACAAGACTTACTTTATCTTGATGATGAACTCTACCACAGCCATTCAACAAATGAAAAACAAACAAACAAACAAAAAACAACACTGAATTGCATTTCATTTCTAAAGTAATGACACAACCCAGACAAGTCTCCCATTCTGTCTCTTGCATTGTTTTAGAGTTTGTGTCAGGGGACTCCTTTCAAAAAATCTTCCTTTCTACCCCTCCCTATTCTTCTCCTGGATCTGCAATTTTAAATTCAATTTCTCTGGTATTTCATCTTCTTTCTTTTAGTATTGACTCAAGAGCAGTGTTTCACCATTTGATCTCATCTCTCTTGGATATCATCAAGGAAATTGGAACTCCTATGTCCATACAGATAGAATTAAAGGATTAATGTCAGTAGAAAATATATCCTTATCGAGCCCAACTATAAAAACTAGAGCCTGGAGAACAATAACTCAGTTTTATAGCAACTTTCAAGGTGTTGATTTTTTTTTTTTTGGACATTTTTGACATCTGCATGTTCCCCACTGGAATATGGGAGTGAATTCCATGGTTTCTGAAAATAGGAATACATGTGTTTCTCTTTGTGTGTCATACGCCACTCCCCTATTACCAAATAATAGTTTGCATAAACCAATTATGTTAGCAATTGTTATTTGGGTTTGGCAAAAATGTCTGAACAGAAGAAGGTTTGAGGGTTGTTTTGTTTGTTTGTTGTTATTCCTATTTTATTAGTTTGTTTAATGTTGGCCAGCAGTGGTTACTCTCTATTCCTTTTATAATCATAGAATCATTTAGGTTAGAAAGGTCCTCCGAAAGACATCTAGCCCAAACTGCTGATCAAACCTCCAAGGATGGCAATCCACAACCTCTCTCAGCGATTTGTTTTAATGCTTAATTATACTTCTAGGAAAACAAACAAACAAACACAACACTAACTCATTTTCCTTATTAACTCTTGGAGCTTTTCCTCTTTCAATTTATCACCATTGTCTCTTGTGCATCTCATAATCTTGTGTATTTCAGTGAAGAGCCTGCTCAGTATCCCCTCAAGTGTTGGACGACTGCTATTAGTTCCCGCATTCAGATTCTTCTTATAAGGCATCTGCTCCAGCCCATTTTGGTGTCCTGCTACTAGAATCACTCAAGTTTATCAATGTCTTTTGCATTTTTTTGTACTTGTTCTTTTATTTTCCCCCTATCTGCCTCCTCAACCCGCCAAAACTGGATACAGTACTCCTTACTTGGCAGTTTTAAGTCAAAGAGAGGGGGATAATTGCTTTGCTTAATGTGCTGGCTGTACACTCCCCTCAATAAAGCCAAAGATGCTGTAAGCCTGCATTGCTAGTAGGGCACACTGCTGGCTCATGTTCAACTTGTCATCTACCAGACCCCCCCAAGTCCTTTTCTGCAGAGATGCTCCCCAGCCAGCCAGCCCCATCCTCTGCAAGGAGCTCTTCCTTCCCAGGTTAAAGATGTCACATCTGTCTTAACCGAATTTAATCAGATTCCTGTCAGGCCATTTCTCCAGCCTGTCTAAGCCCCTCTGAATGGCAACCCTGTACTAAAATCTGTCAGCTACGCCACCTTCACAACTCCAGGTTGGTGTCATTCACAACATTTATACAGGTGCACCCTGTCTCCTCCAGAATGTACCCTCTTCTGTTATTGATAAAGATATAAAACAGGATAGGTCTCAGGAGAGGCCCCTGAGAAAAGACACTTGTAACTGGGCTCCAAACAGAGTATGAAACTTCAACTACCTCGTGAAACATAGTCTTCCAACCAATTTACTTATCTATTTTTCCACCCACCCAGATCAAACATCCAAACTCAAATACAAAACTGAAATACAGCATCAAAAGACTTGCTAAAGTCAAGCTAGATGATATCCACCTCCCTCTTCCACAGATTGATTAATTTAATTATAGATGGTGATGAAATTAGTCAAGCATGATTTACCCTTATAACCACGCTGCCTCCAGAAGAATCCCATCTACCAGTTCCGTAAATAAACCAAAGTTTACTCTCTCAGTTTAAAATGCAGACTCTGCTACTTGACTCCCTCATGATGTTAAGCTCCATTGATTTGTGGTTGCTAAAAGCCAAGGATGCTATTGATTATTACCTCCTTGACCAGTTCTTTATTTGTGAAGGACCCAGGTTGACTGCATGCTGCATCTACATTGCAGTCCCTTAGCAGTCTCCAGAAATCTCTTGGGTTGCTTATAAACCACTGACTTGTCCTTTCAGCAGGCATTGGGGAGGCTAGAGTCTCCCCTATGAACAAGAGTCTCTGAGTTGCTTAAGTATAACTGCCTTCTTCTTCATACAGACTTAATGATCTGTGACATACGCTCACTGTAATGTCACCCACACCAGCCCCTCCTCTAATCCACAAACATTCAACCCACCCTGACATCAGCCCATCCATTCTGCTTCACCCTGTAAAGGGAAGCCCATACCTCTTTGTTCCCTCCATGCCTTCCTATATCCATCCATCACAGTTGTTCCAACAATGCCTTAGTGATGCATCTGCATGCATCCTTCTATTTGATTCCTGGGTTGTGTGCATCTCTGTGCAGGCAATTATTCCCTGACATTCTATAAACCAGAAGATTTATGTGAGCTTTTTCCTCAGATTCGACCATCTGCTGATAATACTTTTCTGTCTGTCATCCAAATTCTGGATTCTTTTCTCCCAGCATTTTTTTCCTTCTCTCTGTTTCTATTGCTCTCCATTCTGATTTGAAAACATTAATTAAAAAGTGTGTATAGACAAACTGACACAGTAGCAGTTTGCCTGACAGCTATCACATTTTCAAATTAGCATTACTACTTTTGGGAAAGCTGTACTGTAGTAAATCAAAATGATGAAAAAGCTGTAGAAGTCTATGTATTACAGTTTTCAGTACTATATATGCAGACAATGGAAAGAAAGTCTACCACATAAAACCCCACGCATGGCTTGTCTGTTCTAACACAGTGATTTTAAAGACTGTCAAAGTAAACTGAAAGTAATATATTAGATTGACTGAAGAGACATAAATACAGCTAGCTACCCTGCACCAGTACTCCAGCTACTGCCCTTAACAGTTACCCTACGTGTTTTTATGCATTGCAGTGCTGAGATTGCTCAACTTCATTGTTTTGTGGGGGATACTTTCTGGACCAGGACACAGACTAACATTTGAAGTAACTGGAGCTATTCCTTTGAAGCTGAACTGCTTGTGAAAGCCAGTTTAAAACCATTCTACAAGCAGGACATTCTTGGGGAAGGTGACTTTGTGTTGCTCTGCCACAAAAATGCAGAAAGAGTGGCTGCTTTAACTTTTTTGAGAGGCATAAAATGGCTTGCAGCACTTATGCTACCATGCTTCAGAGCACAAAGCAACAGAGCTCAAAACATGTCTTATGCCAGAATATCAGCAGGGTCTCACTTCTGCAGAGGATATTGCCCAGCTAGACATGGAAACACTGAGCAACAGTCAAGAACACCAGGCTTCCTTCTTGAACTACATTTCCACTTCCTTGGCCAAGCTGGCAGGACAGGTTCAGAGAACGATGGGGGAAAAGATTCATTTATTAGAAATGTATGCTGTTTCTCTTCCATCAAAATCAACTGACTGGTAGTCACTTCGTATTTGTGCAGTGAATGGAGATGTTATTAACCCTTTTAGTTATAGCTCAGGGAATCTCAGAGAGGAGGGACAGACACACAACTCATCATGCTGAAAAATCAGTATTAATGTTGCTCTCGAATGGAAAAAAACATTTACTGGATAACTCACATTGGTGGGCTATTGCTACAGTATTGGAAAAATTGCAGATCACTCATGGTTCCTCATAAACCAAATACTCTAAATCCAGATTTCCAGTGATGAAACCAACTGCATGCAGACTTAACTCTGAGGCCATTTTTTTCCAATTAAGGAAGGAGATAATCACCAAGGTTAAAGTAAAGCACTACACGTTTGTAGGACTAGAGTATAGATAAGTTATTTTTAAAATTTATTTTTGAAACAAAGCTGTTAGGAAGCACACATGACCATCATCTGGTGACTGTCCCTATATGTACAGACTCTTAAGCAAGACTGTATAAGCACTGAGTGTAATTTTCTTTGTATTGCTTGGTTAGAGAAAGTTTCTTAGAAACTATAACATGGAAAAAAATAGAAAAAAAAAAAAAACATGCAAGATCGACAGATACTAAGTTCCTCATCACTCCATTGAAGCCCCTTTTAAAAATGCAAACAAAAGCAGGTTGCATAACGTAACGACTCTAGCCTAACACCAGAATCGTTTCTAAAGGCAAGTTTTGCTCAATTTTAACATGTGGTAAATATATATACATATATATGTATATATATATATATATAGTTGAATGCACAATTCTGTCTTTACAGCAGTTATGGAAATAACTACATTGATTTTAGTTGAGTTTCAGCTGCTGAAGATCTGGTCTTCCAGTTTAAATTCTGTCTTGACTTTGAGTAATTCTGTTGAGGTCACTAGAACAGGGTTACTCAGGACATAAATTTGCCCCAAGGGCTTTTGTTGCCTAAGCTATATTTATATTACATTAATGTATAAACAGAAAATGCCTAACAAGTTCCAGTAAGGCAATTCATGTAATTAGTTTGTAACTTGTGCTTATGTCTCTCAAGGGTTACTCAGGGTCAAATTAGAGAAACGTATTTCTGAAAAGCACAACTCCTGAAATAATAAAGCTTCAGTTTACACTTTTAAACACCTGTGTCTTATTCTAATTATCTTTTAAAAAGAGTATATGGATTGAAATGACAGAACACCACATTTAAAGTCAACTTGTAGTTTTGTGAGTTTTCATAAATAGAAAAATGCTTTAGTTAACTTTCATTTAAATGCAGAACATGAGAAAGCCACACAACACAAAAGTCAGGCTTTTAAAATATATTTTCAAACAAATAGTAAACAAAATAAAATAATTCAGATGTAAACAAAAAGTATTTTGTGTTATCTGTAACCTTTTCCAGTATGGAGTTGAGAATTCAGTAAAACTTGCATTATATACTGCACATATAATTTAGCAGGATTGGAGCCTAGAAATTAAATGTCATTGGAACTGAACGAGACTTTTTAAGTGAACAGGTGCCATTTGTCATATACAAGAACAGAGCAATCCTGTCTTCTTTTACAAGCAGCAGTGTGTTTTCATTTTAAAAAGACAAAAGTCCATATAACTTGAAGGTCAAGAAACGGTGCAAGACACGCAATATCTATGAGAATGCCAGCATGTGGAATTTTTATTAACCAAACCTGTCTGAGAACTCTAAATAGCCACTAAAATAAAATTAAAATAAATTATCAAAGGTCACCATGCACCAGTTGTTCATTTGGATAACTATAAAAGCAGATACCAGCTGTTGATAACTCTCATTTATTGGATTTATTAACGAGCTGCAGTAACGTGCTTGTCACGTTACATGACTATGCATATTCAACAAGTTATTTAATTCAACTTCACTTGTTTCCATTTTGCATACTCCACAACCATTCACATGCTGCAAATACATAAAATTTTTTTAGACCCTATTACATAACACATAATATTTACCAACACACCTATTGGTTACAGAAAATTGGAAGGAAATAGTAAGGAAATGCAACCTCCTTAAGCCTAAAGAGGACAGATCAATCATGGTTTTCATACAGCTACTTGTAGTATGTAGATCACCGGATTTCTCTGTTTACTTCATCAAACGTCTGGATTTTTTCATGCTAAGTATACAATCCCCTTATTTAACAGTTGCTGACAAAGCATGAACTTTGAAAGCAGAGATCAAAAGGAGTAAGACAGTCAAATCTGTTTCAATCCGGTTAACAATACAAAACATGATGCTTCCAAATATAGCTAGAACACTGAGTGATGTGGGCGGCCCCAAGCAAATAAACTTTAATGGAGAAAGATAGAATTACATATTTGTAAAATGTGAATAAAAAAAAGGAAAAATGTTTTTTTGCATATCTCATGAAGCATAGCAATTCCTAGT
The DNA here is from genome assembly GCF_011077185.1 of Oxyura jamaicensis. Lineage (NCBI taxonomy): Eukaryota > Metazoa > Chordata > Aves > Anseriformes > Anatidae > Oxyura > Oxyura jamaicensis. Next base: position 33,954,491 of record NC_048896.1, read on the forward strand.
AATATAAAAGTATTTGCGATGCTGCTTTTGGGTTTCATTATAATGTTACATTATAATGTTCCTAATTTGTTAGTGTAGATAAATTGCTATTTTGTAACTGTAAATAAAAAGGCCTTTGAATTCAAAAAAGGAATTCAACCAAGTCACACAGTTCAAACCAAAATAAAAAGAAATATTATTGTTTCTGATTTATGGGGGAGGAACAGCTGGCATTTATTATGTCTATGTACTACATCAATCACCAACAACACATAAACTCTGATAAATCTACCTTATGTCCCTACAAATACAAAGCTGTTTTTCCTTGAACAGATTGTTAGCTTATGTAAAAGGGTAAAGCTCAAAATCCAGCCCTCTCTCTTCTAATCAGTTCAAGTGATTTACAAGGCACAAATTTATCTAGTTTAACTTTTACATTTCCCCCCCCCCCCTGAGCAATTGAGTTCTGAACAGAGCATACTTGCAGGATAAACAGGACTGGTATGAAAGACCATCAGTAAGCATGACTGACTTTGGTCAAAGTTGTAATTGCAACAGATGCCATTTGCACATATCTACTGCAGCACATGCTGTTTATAAACAGACATCTATTGCAGCTGGATAACGACAAGAATGAAAAGAGTAAAGGTGGTAGTAAGGATGTTAGCCACAGGAAGGTGAGTAGGATGCAGCTTCTCATGATCTGTCCAACCAATATGCAGGACATATTAGTACAGGGAACTGTGCTTTAACTTGCCCATCTGCTGAGAAAAAAAATGAAGCGGAACAGATTGTCCAGCAAGTTTCTGTTACATGCTTACAACATTTTTTTTTTTTGACAGAGAAGATAGAGAAAACAAGCAGAGAGCAAATGTTTTGAAATTTGAGTCAAACTTTAAGGCAGAACCTAGTCCAGAATGTGAAGAAGGAAATAGTTTTTGACTGAAGTTTCCATTAAACTTCAAAACAAAGCTGATGATCTACCTAATGTACAAAAGTTTACTGACAGATCAATCTGAGAAGACAGACTTTTCAGTCTCTTTTCAGACTTTTTTTTTTTTTAAAAAAAAAAGCTCATTTGCAATTAGACAGCTGACATAATTAACACAGTGACAAAGAACTTCAACTAAAATTGGGAAAGCACTATGTGTTCTCCAACATGTTAATCTGGATGCTTCAAAACCAAATGCCTTTGTCTAGTTTGCCCTAAGATACTTTCAGATTTGACAGAAGCAACTGCAGAGCCATTAGTTGCTGTCTTGGAGGCCTTCTGGAGGATTGGTGGTTTCAGGAGACTGGAAAAGGAAAGCAGAATTCCAAAGCTCAATTCCAATTGCACAAACACAGGAACAGACGATAAACAAACAAGCTATTTGCAAGTTCTTGGGGAGTGGGAGAAAGAAGCATCCTTGCCCCCTGCCCCCTCAAGGGATTGTAAACATCTGGCATGGCTGTGTATAACACACAAATCATGTCAATTGAGTATCATTATCTTTTCCTTTCATGACAGGGAAGTGGGTCACGCTGATAAGGAAGAAGCAATATGAATCAGATGAGTTAGGATAAAACCTCTGGAAGGTAAGCAGCACTCTAAGATTAACATGTGGGGAAGAGCCACACTTTCTCTTTGCAAGCCAGCAGCCCAGACTCATTGCTCCCAGCACCCTTCTCCCAACCTTATACCATCCCTGCATGGAAACGCAGACTCTAGTCAGATCCAGATCCCTTGTGCTTCTAGATTTACCATAGATGTTTTTTAAACCCTCAGCATAATGAAAGCTTTCAGCCAAAAACTGCAATAGCTGTGCACATCAAGCACTTGTATAACACAGACTTTTTTTTTCCTTCACAGTCAAACCCTGTGCATGATTTTGTGAGGCCCCATGGGTCAAAGGGACCCACTAAAAGATACTGATAAGCAAACATAGCACTTTCTGCAATGTGTTGCACTGGTTAGGGACTAAAAGAAATAGAAACTGTTGCCATGGAGCTGCACTTCCTCTTAACAATTATTCTTGAGAAAAATCGGTATCTTTTTTTTTTTTTTTTTTTCTGCTAGCTCAGATGCCTGACCCTACTCTTCTTGGAAAGCTTGTGACCTCAGTGTGAATTAGAAGCCTCATTTTGTCCACTCTCTAATTTATTTTGACTTGAATAAGACTTTTTCCTTTGTATTCTAAGATGCAGGAAATTTGGTATAGAGGAAGTTACTACAAAGACAGAAGCAAAACTGTTGGAAAACTACCCTACACTGTTTATCAGTGGTTAAATGTCAAAGTGAACACAGCTGTACTCATGGTGCTGTGCTACTGATCTTTATAGATTTGGGTGCTGGAAGAGGGAGATGCTTACAAAATATGCAGCCAACTCCTTTGTGATAGGCTGTGAAAACAGGAGGACAGGATTGGAACTCAAAAGCAACTTGGCAGACAAGAGAAATACTCAGAGAAAAATAAAGAATGGAAAGTTCATTAGGACATATGCAGTCTTTAAGATCTTTGAAGTTCTGTCCTTAAAGAAGGCATAGTCAGTTGGACAAATACAAGTTGAAGAAATTCCAGCTTTGTACTCTGCTCTCTGAAACAGTGATCTATGAGTCACAAGCTGAACACTAGCTAACATCCACAAGGAACAAACTGAAGGAACCAGCATTGTTTAGTCTAGAGAAGAAAAGTCTGAGGGAAATAAAGGGCTAAGAACTAAGGAGAAGGAAATAATCCATTCTGTTTGTCCATACTAGCCAGGACAAATAGTAGTTAACCTAAATTTACAGCAAAGAACATTCACATTGGATTTTAGGTAATAATAGTTGTGTTGAATAATCCCCTTTTCTAGAGATTTGTACAGGAAAGTACATAAATAAAGTTTACTATTTCTCTCATACTAGTCGTCCCTTTACTGTCCCATATAAAGCATATCACAGCTTCACAGTTTTTTTTGTTTGCTTTTAATCAAGTCAGCATCTTGCTTTTCTGTCAGTCTTGTGCTAAAACTGTACCACCACAGTAAGCAATCAAGACAAATTTCTTTAATGAAAATAGACGAGCATATCTTATTAAAAATTGTTACCAACTAATATTCCAGTATATGTAACAAAATAAGGACATGTTAATTCACAATTTCATTTGTTCTGGCTTCAACTAGATTCAGTGGACCAAATATTTGTTCAAAATTGGTATAGACAGCTCCATACAGGAAGCTACAGGATACCTGATCTTAACAAGTGGTAGTTTAATTCCATAAAAAAGTGGTCTTAAGTGTGTGTTAAGTGTATGTATATGTGTGTACATATATATATATATTTGGAGGAAAGTAAAACTGCTTTAAAAATGCAGACAAAATAATTCAGTATATTGGCTTTCAATAAATCTGTTTTACATAACCAGCTGACAAAATCTCTTTATATGAAGTCCTTCTACACTATTATTTTGTGCTACAGTTAAAAAATAAAAGGCCTAATAAATGTTGTTTGGACATCTGTTCCAAAATCAAGACTCTGTCTAACATATTGCCACCTGGTACTTTAAGAGGGTGAGGGTAAGGAGAGAGAATGAAAAGTAAACAGATCTTCTTATGACTAATGAAACAATTCCAAATGCTTGTTTTAGAAGCATTATCACTCTCACAAGGAATATAAATACAATTTAAAACATAGTTCTACTTTTTTGATGTCTGCAGAATTTATGACGACTCTCAGACTACAAAGTCCATTCCAACCATGCAACATATATAATATATAGGCATATATTAAAGTGAGTATGAGAATGGGTAGAAATGTACTTAGACTTTAAGTAAATAAAATACTAGAGAGCCACAGCAGTGAAATGTAACCTTGCAGTCAGCAACACACACTTATAATGCCGTCTGGCTACTTTTTCCATTCATGGATTCAAACATAAGCCACCCATCCCTGTGCAGGGTCTACATAAAAATCTGATCTCTGGCTTAGCCACAAAATGACCCTCCATTCTAAATTGCATCACGCAGACATTCAGCATAAGCCAGCTCTCTGTGTAACAAACACTCACAGTTGCTTGATTTATTGACCCACTACAACAATCTTAAGTTATTTAGAAGCAAATGTAGTCTTAAAATGATCTGTTCATAATACATGCACTTCCTCACCAACACTACTGTCTAAGGATTGTACACATAACATTAGGGATCTTTCTGAAATAAAACCTTTGCATTTAGACTGATGATACATTACTAAATAATTTTTTACTAGAATTAAAAGAAATGATGGCATCGTTTTCTAAAATTATTTTGCCCTTTTGTTTAAAGAAAAATGTTTTTTGATAATAATGTACCGTAAGTAATAAAAAAATCTTGCATTTCATTAGCTTGATGAAATACAAAGTAAATTGTAATATAGAGTAATATAAAGCAGTATATTACTTTCAAATAATGTAAGATAGTAGAGGGAACAGCAAAACAAATCATACTTTCTTCTCTTAAAAAGAATACAAAAAACTTGTATGCAACACAAAACAATGCTGAAGTCTGCAAATCATATTTGGACAAGTAAAGCTTCTAATTCAGATACCGGCTACACAAATACACAAACTTGGTCCAACCCCCACTGCTATCAGTAGTGGAGCATCCACCGGTTTTGACAGAAGATGAACCAAACACATGGGGTGCCTGAATCTATAGAACGAGATTTGAGACTCTGTAAGAATGAGTACTGCCTTCATAACCCCAAAAATCTTCAGCCTGTGGATTACACAGAAAGTGATCTGAAGTGGAAGATGTAAGAAGAGGAAATAACATGAGGGGCATTAACCAAACTCATTCAGCTTCACTGCCGTTTGCAATAATTCATACAGGCTAGTCCACAGTTAGTCATCTCCTCAAGGGAGTTTACAGGAGCACTTAAAGGAGCCTTTGCCATAGACCTTCTTTGTTTAAATAAGCCCATAATGTAGTGATAATTGGTATTTACACTTAGTTTATGTGCGTGGCTACAATTTATCTTTCTTACATATCATCACAGTAAGAAAAAAAATTAAGCAAAAGCAAATTATGAGTAACACAAGACGGATGAGAATTCTTAAAAATGAACAATTAGAACATGACAGCTTTCTTTCACTTTCCAAATGATGCTTTAAAGCACTTCAGTATTTAACTACAGTAGGGGCTTAAATCATAATACCAGAAGCACCTCAACTGTATTTCAAGAGTTAGAAAGTGAATCAGACAGGAAACTAAAGGTTACATTTAAATAAGGTGCCTTTTTAGAACTATGATTTTCTAATCAGCAGAAGTGTTCTTAAGTTCTAAAATTGATATAGGTATGAATTAATCACATCAAAATATATTCAGTGTCACATTGCGGCTTTAATCTGGGCAACTGTGAAAATCAAATCATCAGTCTATTTGAGTTGCATGACAATTTAAACTTACAGAAAGCATCTTTCATACTAATTATGTAATATAGAGCTGCAATATCTGCTTTTGAAAAAGAATTTTTCCCTATAATAAAGATGCTATCACTGAAGTCCTAAGGTAACTGAGCTCATGTGTTTTGCTATTTTATACCATCTCACTCTAGTTTTTAGAGAAAATAAAATCATTAAAATCATTTACAAAATATTGTCCCTGCTTTTAATATAATTCAATTTTAATTTAAAGCACTTGCAAAAAAAAATGAAAAAAATGAAAAATCAACCTCTTAACTACATGCTTTAAAATGGTCTCTGAAGCAGTTCCGTATTGAATCCTAACAGTAGCTAATTTTTAAATACCTGAAAAGTTGAAGATCCAAAGACTGACCTCATTTTCTGCATTTGAGAAACTCTACCATAAAAAATACCTGACTTATGGTAAAAAAAAAAATCACAGCTATATATCAATGGCCATATTTTATTCTTGATGATAGACCACAAATTGTTCCAGTTGTGAAGTAGGTAAGGATCCACACAGAACTACTAAATTAACCTAAGAGCAGTGTAGCTTTTTCTGTCCCTTTTCTTTTTTTTTTTTTTTTAAGCCTTTTGAGGCAGGGTTCTGCTACTGCAAGATGTAGAGCAACAAGATCAATCACACTGAAAGACCTAAGTAACACATAACAATGTTAACACAATTGCAATATCCTTGCAATAATATTGCTATGTGAGTAATACATACAACAAGAACACACATAATTCACTTTTTTTTTTTTTTAAGTAAGGATTCACTAACTTGGATAGTTTTTCAACCATGCCAGACGTGATGTGCTAAGAAGCAAAATACACAAGTAGAAACCTTCAACACTATAAAACTCCATGCTTACACGTTCAAACTATTTTCCTTTCATGATGCATACTACAATAGCTAAGCAACAGGTATTTTCCTTTCTATGCGCTGCACTCATAGAAACATAACTCAGAAGTTATGACTAAGCAGAAAGGAAAGCTTTGATAGTAAGAAAACAAATTTGAGTCAACTACAATGTGTGATCCATATCTCCTGTTTGCGGACATTTGCTTGGCATACACACTCCTTTCTAAACTCTTCTCTGATACCACTGTTTTTATTTTCATAGAACCACTTGGGTTAGAAGGTACCTTAGAGATCTTCTACTTCCAATCCCCTGCCATGGGCAGGGACACCTCCCACCAAACCAGGTTGCCCAAAGCCCCATCCAGCCTGGCCTTGAACACCTCCAGGGATGGGGCATCCACAGCTTCTCTGGGCAACCTGTGCCAGTGCCTCACCACCATTGGAGTGAAGAATTTCCTCCTAAAATTGAATCTAAATACTTCTTCCTTTGGTTTAAAACCATTCTCCCTTGTCCTAATGTTATCTGCCCAAATAAAAAGTCACTCTCCATATTTTGAAATGACAGGTTAGAGATGGAAAACAGCTTGACTGCTTGTATTCATAAAGCAGTAACGAAAATTAAGGAAATTAAGCATAATCCTGTACTCATCTGCACTTTCTTTGTGCTTCTCAGAAGACAAGAAAAAAATACATCCTAATAGTTTACCTAAGAAATGTGAATCCAGTATTTCAGGACTGTTTCTATCAGAAATTCAAAACCACCAAGGGATTTTTACCAAGTCCCTAATTCAGCACATTGTCTTGCTCCACAACAGGCTGTTGCTCAGGGTTTCTCCCCCCCTCCTTATCTGTTCAGTGCCTAGAGGTTAGCTATGATATCCTGAGTGCCGGGCCACACAGTCTGGCCCTTAGCAGGTTCTCCTCTTTCCCCCCCTTCTTACTACTAATCAGATCGTTCATCTTTTACTCAAAAGTATAACCAAGAATAAAGGCATGAGATTTGTACTAGGGGCATTGGCTACATTATGTTGTTTCTTTCTACACACGGATCTGCACGTAGGTCTGCACTTTATGACAACAATACGGGTCAAGTTCTGTTTACATGTTAGTGCAAACCCATAGTAATGGCTGGCTTAATAGATTTGAGATATACAACTGAGTAAATAAGAGAATATAAGCCAAAAAACTCTTAGTTTATGGCTTTTAAAATCCTTAACAAATTAGAACCATAGTCAAATCAGAACAATTTACATATTTTAATATATAAATTGTATTTTCAGTTGCTTAGCATGCTTAGTTTCCAAAAAGCGGTGTGTCCACGTTTAATTATAAAACAAATTATCTAAAACAAAACACTGCATGAACGATCTTTTTTTTTTTTTTTTTTTTTTTCCCCTTTTAGCAATATTGCCAAATCTTATTTTCGTCTTCTAACAGGGCCTTTACTGTTTTACTTAAAACTTCTGGAGGCAATCACATTTCAAACTTTCACATATGCTATTAAAAAAAAAAAAAAAAAAAAAGGAAAAAAATGAAACAACAACAAAAAATGCAACCCACAACACAGCAAGGACAAAAAAACTCTAAAAAATGTGATACTTCTTCCAAAGCCAGTAAGGTCATTTGGACTGAGGTGCCCAAATTACTGACTGGATTTGGCTCACTAGAATAATTCCTTCTGCATGTAGCTACAGCTTACTCCCTCCAGTCCTCTTTTTCAGATACTGCTACATATGAATACGGGCAAGCTGGGGCTGCCTGAATCGTTCTTATAGCTTGCTCCCTACCATATCGTTTATGGGAAGATCAGAGCTTCTCTCTCTTTACTTAACTACAAACAGGCACATCGTGATGATAGCTGCTCTAGTTTACTGATATGTAAGGAAACATTTGTTCATCATATAAAAGAAGAATGTGTGCTTGTAAGAGGGTATGTAAGGACAGGTAAGAGGCAGCATACAATCTCCAATCATGTGATGAAATATATATTCATTACAATGGAGACAGGCACATGTATGTTATTTGTTAATGAGCATCTTGGGATGAAGACACTAGGTTAGGACACTTGAATAAAACAGGCTTCTATTAGCTGTTGATTTGACAGGAAATAATTACATTTTGGTCATGTACGATTTTATTTCAAATAATTCCCATGTTCTCTCACATCAAGTCATAACCAGATCACCCCATCTCAAAATGCAAAGGCGCAAACACAAGAAGAGCAACCCACAAAGTCAAGCTCTTTCTAGATGAGAATTATAAAATCTCAAATGATAAAAATAATTATACACTTTCCCGCAGAACAAAATCTGATAGAAATCTGAAGAAACAGCCAAACAACAGGTTGAAAACAAAGAAAAATGAGTTAGAGTTATACCTCCCCACCAAGACTCAGTCTGGTTGTGCAACACAAGCTTCTTGCCATGTAATGCTGTGGAGGCCAGGGCTATAACACAGCTCTAACACAGGAATTAAGCAAACCCGGGGGGATGAGTGGAAAATAAATGTGATAGGCTGGAGTCACTGCAAGGATAAAGCCAAAGGATAAAGCTGGGGTGAGAGGCAGTGGGAAGCATCTCTCCAAACACAGTCCTTCAAGATCTTAGCGCTCACAATGCAGTCTGATGAAATACCAACCCTGACTGATTTCTTAAGCTTTTTTGTACTTGTAGTCAGACTGAAGAGGATCTGGCATGCCACGCTACATGTGCCTGTACAAGGATGGTATGGTGCTTGAAGAGTCAGGTACCACAATAATAGGTACCACCTACTTTAAATTCCTGTGCAATGGCCATTTCCATATCTCAGCACTGAATCTAACATCTTGTAAACTTTAAATCCTGAGAGGCATCTAGACTTGACAATCAGAAAAGATTGTCAAGAAGTCACCATTTTCCTTGTCAGTTTATTCCAAAGTTTAGTCACTCTCATGGCTCAGGAAAAAAAAGAAAAAAAAAAAAGAAAAAAAAAATGTTTCTGACTTCAGCTTTTAATTTTGCTATGCACTTTGCCACTTAAAATTTTCTCTTTACTAAAGATATCTGCATGCTTTTCCCAGTCACCTTTTGATCTGCATTTATTTAAGATTCTCCCTAGAAGCTATTTTCTTCTCTCTCTCTCCTTTTATAGTTATATTTCTCTTTCCCCCATCCCTCTTCTCCAGGGCAGGCTGGCTGATCCACAGCCATCAAGATGGCTTCCCCTTCAACATGCATTCTTATGACACTTTTCCAATGACAACACTCTAGTGAAGAATCAAATAAAAATAATATTTCCTGTGGCCTTAAGTCTTTATTCTAGAACTACTTGCCATAATAGTCTATCTACCACATATACTCAACTTTAAACGCTTGAAGGAAAACCCACGCAACCTAAATCACAGTTTTGTTTTAAGTCTCATCAGTTTAAAATCTCTTTATTTTGTTTTCCCTGTTTTTTTCACATGTAGGACTCCATTTTAATGCGTTTTAAAAGCAGGGTGAAAACAAAACAAAACAATCTTTAGAGATCCTCTTAACTAATACTCTGTTCACCTTGGGCTTACACTAAAAATGGAATGGGAACTGTTTGCATGGGATGTAGCAGATAACATAGGACATACTTTTGCAACAGTAACGTATGTTTTTTTACTTTGCCTATCTTTATAGGTTGTCATTTTATAGGCCATATAAAACACAACTGCGATTTATTACTAAGGCCATTCAAGCTGGCACGGTAAATCAGTTAAACTATTTTTTAAGATAGTTTCCAAGCTTTCAAGAAGACATTTTATCATCTAATACTTTGTTTCTGCCAATGCTCATTGCCAGTCATAACAAGGAGGCCTGACACGGTCAGCATTATCATGCTGAAAAATTAGGGCACTCCACTGGATTAAAGTAAGAGTTTTAATTGATTCATTTCCAATTTCCTCTCTAACGAAGTTGAACAGCCTCTTCCCATTTAAGAACAAAAACAAAACCACACCATGAGTGGGAAATACAGGGAGTTGCATTCAGTGTTCCTCATTCGTCATATTTTCTATGAAACTACCATTTGGAGTGCTAGTGTAGAGAACTACACTTCAAGTACAAAGTACAAATTGACTATTTTTTTAATCATGGCCTACTTAAGGCATCTTTCTTTCTATGTAAAGCAGGGAGATGCATTCTGTTGCACTTCACAGCTTGGGGGCAAATATGGGAAACAAACAAGGTCACTGTGAATCACTTTTGACTTAAATGAATAACTGTGAGAGGGTGACACAAATGTCATTTTTCCACTCAAAAAAAAAATTATTAAAGGAGGATGAAAATGAGGGCAAGTGCATTAGGAGCAGGAGTGAAAGAGAAAACATGTTTGGCATCTAAGTTAGCAGAGTGTAGGCAATCGGTTCACTGGCACTGCTACAAAGATCTGAGTGTATTTAAAGGTACATGTGTGAACAGTCACATTTAATCATGGAAGGAACTGTGGAACAAGCTATAATCGTTCATGAACTCCTGTGTGCAGTTCAGGACATAAAGACCTGCAAAACTGCTTGAAGGCATCAGATTAATAAAAACAAGGTTATTAAGTTCATCACTTCTGTCTCATGCATATCTTTATCAACTTTTACAACTATGAAACAACATAAGACAACATTTAAGTGAGAGGATTCAAAGTTAGCTAAACACAGCCTACTAGTCATTCACATCAGATAGAGCTGACACTGATTTGAGTGAGAGTCAGTCTTTTAATCAACAGAATAGCTTCTCTGCATGAAGACACAGTTTTGGCTTGAAGATACATCTGCTGTAAATAAAAACAGTTCTCCTCCTGATAATGCACACTTGCTGCACTGCATTATACTAGATTTCGATAGTATATTAACATAAGGGTATACACAGACTTAAAAAGTTGACATTTATAAAATACTAATAAAAAGAAGTAAATATCCTGTACTCTTAACAAATGTCAGTATAACATCTTATCAACACTGTAACAAACATAATAACCAGCTCCTGAACAACTTGCCTGTCTGCAATCAGCCTCTCTGTTCACATTCAACAGAGTTGACAAGAAAGCTTCAGGCAGTGTATAAAATAGACAAATATTTTTTTCCAATATATACCTTTTTAAAGACTATTTCAAATTTTAATGGTTTTCCCTGTGATGCTGAATTCTGCAAATTGTGGCTGACCTACTGGAAACAACACCATAAAATTACAAGACATTGTTTTATGGGAAAAAAAAAAAAAAGTAATTTTACTTCAACTACAGCATAATTGTTATCTGACAGTCTTAAGTATGTATTAAATATATTGAAAATAATATTTAAAAGAATCTGTATAGATATGGCTACACATACCTATGTGTATATATAGATATACATACATTTATTGTGTGCGTGCATGTGTGCCTATACGTATAAGGGTGGGAACAGCATCATTTTATTCTACAGTTAGGGCTAAATTAAGCAACAGCATCCGGATACAGAACAATACTTCAAAATAAAAGTATATGACCTCAGGAAATACCATACTAAAATTATCTCCCCTTTAATACCACTGTATTAGCATTGAACAAGAATAAAGACAACAGTTGGTGTTAGGTATCAGATATATTGATCTAAGTAACAGTTTATTTATTGATTTTAAACATACTTTTAGACTCTCTCAGCATAGAATATCTTGTATAGTGTTCCTAGTAGCTTCAGTTTCTAGCTACATATTGCTGGAGCTCAGGGAATAATTGCATAGCCGTTTCCTTTCTCTTTCCTCCCCTCTCCTCTGCTGCTGCTTTTCTTTATCCCTGTCACCCTCTCCTTCAGCCACTTGCTATTTATAACTCAGCACCAACCAACAGGATTTAAACTACAAGCAAAACTTCAGCACTGCATCTAACTTCACCAGCTTCAGCAAAGAGGACACAGAGAATAGGGGATGGAGCAGAAAATACCTGCTCTGGTTACATGAGAAACAGGCGCGTGTGTGCATGTAATTATTTCATTTAATGCCCCCCAATCAGTATGCCCACTTCAAAGTGATAACTTCTGAATCTTGAAAATTAGAAAACAACTTGAAACAGTGGCTGATGAGATAGTGTCTTGCATTCCTCACAGGTGCCTTTCTCTGTCTTCTAGTTATACAGGAGTTCAGGCAGCATGAATCAGTTAATCTCTAGGCAGACAAAGGGAGATAAATCCAGCCAATAACCACAGGTGTTTTTCAAAGGATTACTGCCTCCTTCAAGATATTTTCTGCTCTAAGGCTATTTTTTAAATAGTGCATTGCAAAATGAAAGGAGAACAGACCCTCATGACAGAGTTAGTTGTACCGCTGTGATCTGAAGTTATTGCTCAACAAATATCCTGGGCTAATGCCACAAGAAATGCTCTGCTCCGTCTGCTCCCAGACGGCTTATTCCTGCATTTCCCCAATGTCCTTGTGCAAATGTGATGTCAAAAGGTAAAACAGACTGAAAAAGTGGCCCAACAGACTTATATTGGCTTGCCGGCAGGGACAAATAAGCAGGTGGGCAACAGGAATGTTGTTTTGGCTAGCAGTACCAAACAATACTGGGTTAAGCTGTTAATTTCAGCTGGACCTGGTCCCATTTTTCCACTTATAAGACCTTGTTTCTAGTTGTTTATTCAAAGATTTTGACAGACTTTAACCTGAAGCTCAATTTTTTCCAGCATGGGTCCGTCCTAAAGCCTGCTTTTTGTCTGCATTAAAATTGTGCAGCCTCCTCTCTGGAGATTTGTAGCATCTTTAACTGACAGAGAAGTATGATCTGGAGTGATAGAGAAGAGAAAGAAACACAGAGGGTGCCTTAGGGGCATGCTTTATTATCTTTAGCAAAACCTGCCCAACAAATAAGCTTTATAACCATTGCAGCTCACAAGTTTCCAACAGAGCCTTCGGCAGATTGCTCTGCTGAAACCAGAAAGCTTGAACCAAGGATCAGTAGGCTCTCCATGAAGCTGCTGAAGAAGTCTTCCCATGTGCATAGAGCTCTGGCCTGCAGCTGGTTATGAGATGACAGCAGTAGGATTTTTCTCTCTTGGGCAATTCCAGAGCAGACAGCTTAACAGGGGAAACCTGAGTGTAAGGGAATAAAAAGAGGCTCAGTCTGCCCTGAGAGAAGATGGGAAAAAAGAAAGGACAACAGGAGAGTGAAGGGAGCTAGAGTTTGCAACTGGATCTCAGAGGAAAGAGTGAGGGAAGTAGGAAAAAAGTGCTGTGATTTGAAGCTAGTGAGGAAGATAGAGGCACTGACCAGGGACCTGAGTTGGGAATGAATTTGCTACACACAGACACAGAGCCAAAGGGATCAGAGAAAAGCTGTGTCAGCCTGGTGCAGCTTAGTTGGCATTTATTTACATGAAAAAAAGGCAATTAAAGGTTAGAGGGTTAGATACAGGCAAGGAGGGAAAGGGAGAGATCAGCTTAAACCATGATTTGAAGAAGGGAAACAAGTAGTCAATGAAGCAGCATGGAACTGGCACAAGATTTAAAACACGGGAGCTGCTCCATGGCAGAGGTGAAAGACAGAAGCCTAAAGCTACAGCTTTCTGCCCCCCTCAGCTGCTTTAGGATTTACACAGTGCTGCCTTGAAGAGTGTATGTGGTGGGGGAAAATGGGGCCACATACAAAGGTTCTTAAGACATGGGCTTCCATCTCTTCAGCTGGATTGGTTTCCTTATGAATTCACAGCTCCCAGATTGCATTCAGCACAGCTAAAGGTGTTGTGGTGAAGGAGGTGGAAGCAGCTAGGTGGAAGCAGCTAGGCTGGTGTGGTTTAACATCTCCTAACCCCATTGTGCCAGACAGAGGAACAGGCTGAATATGGTGGGTGGAACCAGCTGGGACGTGGGATGGCAGCAGGGAAAGGGGGACAGAGCTCCCGACACTCCTGGAAGTTGGTCACACAGGCCCATGCCCACTGAAAACACTTATCTATCAGGTACAGATGATACAACTAGGAGCATTTTTGGTAGTCTTTTCAAAATCCCTGGAAATCACTCAACTCCAAGGTGTTAACATAACATTGAAAAAAAATAAAAACTTTATTTCTAAAGTTTTAATTCTAGTTATCAGTTTTGGCTCTGCCACTTTGTAACTTCTGAATGCTCAATTTTTATTGGAATAGCAAACTAGTATACATTTTCATATACTACATACATTTACAGTTGCAGTGTCCATCAATACTATTATATAGGTAGATTTATCTTGGCTTTAGGGTGGCACATCATCCATGTGGAATGACAGCAAAATAGCAACCCTAAATCTTTAGCATAGCAAGAGAAAGGTTTCCAGAACTCATGTCACTGACAGCCTGGGTACAAAACAGAAGGGAAGCAAGTACTTCCTTATACGTTCTTCCTTAGTTTAATATAGATTACGTTAGAGTACTTCTATAGAACGCATTTTGGACAACTGCCTCCATTCGACGTGAACACATAATAACTAACCAAGGGATGGGATGGCTGTACAAACTATCAGGATAATTTTAGCTGCTCAGGAGCAGAATTAATGCTATTGCAGTAATTAACTTGTTTACAAACTTCATTAACAATATCTCCCTGGTTCTCCCTGATCCTGGGCCACCTTCTGCAGGAAGCATGGACGACTAGCTAAATTAGCAATGTAGGCTGGTATTACCAGTCCTTCGCTACAGTATCACTAAACTTTATACATACGTAAGAAAAAAGTGGTAAATATAAAGTGAAGACCAGATCATATTGTACTAAGAAAAGAAATACTTCTATGTACAGTTTTTCCTTCATCTTTTGCTTCATGTGTTGTAACCTCTTACACATAAAAAATATAAAAAGTTCAACAGGTAATTTTGCTGCCAAATAAAAACTTTTTTTTACTCAAAAAATCAAAATTTTGGTAACAACAAGTTTTATATATATATATATATATATATATATATATTTTTTTTTCTAGAGTTGTCTTTCCAAGGTACAGCTCTGACAGAGTTTGGAATAAAATAGAGAAATTGCCCCCAAAATGAGTGGTGGAAATTTCTCTGTTATGGTCATCATTGAGTGGAGCCAGACAGGTTGTAGGATTTGTTTGTTTTTCTTTCAATCTTCTAGACGACTTTGAAGCCAATATTTTGGTCCAGCTGAAGTATTTCCATTTCTGAGTACTGGGACACTGGTTGCAAAATAATTCTAATTTTATAGAAGGACATTGGCAAATAACTGGTAAGCGGTGGATGAGAACAGTTTTGTATGAAATACAGTCACTTTAATGATTACCAAGAGCAATGTTTACTAATTCCATTTTTATTTTAAGATTACTACTCAGATATCAGTGCAAGTTTTACGATAAGATAAGCAATTCCATATCTTAGCAAAACTTTGCCTTTACTTTAAATCTCTCAACACTGCACTGTAACCCATAAAATAGAAAGGAAATTCCCATTCTAATGAAACCAGTTAGCTAATGAACACACCCCGCTCTGGCTGAGAATAAACTTTGAATTTTATAGCTTCCTCATCAGGCAGTTGAAAAGTTAAATATATGGTGATTATAAACATGTAAGTCTTTACAAGTGCATTTGTTAAATAGATAATCTGGAAATTAGGGACTGTATGATAAAGACTATAACAGGGATTTTGAGGAACTTATTGAACATGCTATTTATGGAGGGAAAAAGAATAAAATCGAAGTTATTCCAAATACAGTTTTCAGAGATCTAAAAAAGAATATGTAGAACAATAGCAAAATGCAATAGGTTAGCACAAACATGGAACAGAGACTTCGAATAAGAAGCTGAGGATTATTCAGAAAAGACTAACTTCCATTTTATTCACTCTATCACTTGCCAGACAACATCTCAAAAACGATCATATGGATTTAAACACACATGCCTTGGGGACCCTTAACAAAATGCATGATTTCCTCAGAGGAGCAAGTTTTACTTCTCTACTGAGGGAAAAGAAAGAAATAGAGTAGGGCATCAAGACCAAGATGGGATCCTCTGCTTTACCCCTATACTCAGTGTACTGCAGTTGTGCTCACCAAGTGACATTTGGAACATGGATGGAAGTTCCTACAAACAAATCCCGTAATAAAAGTTCCCATCAACAAAGCAACTCTAAAGAGGCCCACATTTTGATTCCAACCTGTAGTACACTGGGAAAGTACTGTAGTCCTTTGGAAAAGTTCTGCACAAAGTTGTCAAAACCCCAGGCAGAAAGGAACTGAAGAGATATTGTGTATGTAATAAATGTCTAAAGCTTAAAGTAAAAGTGGCTTCTCAATTAAAGCGGTTGTGAGGGGTGGGAGGCAGCATTTGTCATTGGCCTTAATCCCTGTGACTGGCCAAAATACGTTTGTATTTAAGTATTTTTTGAAAGAATCAAATAACACTTATGTTTCTTCTTTAGATTTTGAAAATCTCAAGACACATATCCCAGATCCCCAAACAAACATTGATTTTATTCTCTCACTACTGAAAATTACTTTTATGTCTGATTCTTGTGATACATAAGATTTAAAGGAATAATAATAATGAAGAAAAAAAACAGATAATATAAGCTTCAGAAAACAAACAAACTGAAAAACCCCAACTCTACAAATATTGCTGGTCATCAAAATCAAAGACACTCCCATCACAGTTGTGGCATGAAGTAGCTCTAAATCTACTAACCATTTGTGTTGTCTTCAGTATGAACCTAGACAAATCCATGGACAAGATGTCCATAATAAACAGATACTAAAGAGAAGGGGCAGAGATGTATCCACTAATACCCTTAGTCCAACAACTATGAATGTTAGGAGGGCATGAGTGAGTGAGCGACTTGCAGAAAGAGACTAAGCCCAAGTGTTCTCCCTAAACAGCATGCTCTGCTGAGACTGTTAGAGACAAAACATTTGACTAGGCAGACCATTAGTCTGCCTCAGAAAGGCATTTCGTACATTTGATGCTTTAGGCCAGGCTTGGCACAAATCTAAAAATTTGCAAGCATGGGTGGGTAGGTTCAAGATAAATTTGCTTAGTCATACTCACCTCGTTAGTGCATATAACCAAGCTCTCACAAGTCTTGCCCAAGAGTCCCATTTTATTGTTAACAGGTATAGACAACCTTTACAAGCGTGCTGGTATATTTCAGAGATTATTTTGAGAACACATCTCATTTCTTAATAATAAAAGAAAAGTCATTAGGAACATTAAATATGCAGCTCATGGTTTATAACTCAGAAGATAGCTAGTTCCACTAAACCTCTCTCGTGCACATGTGGCAGGCAGAAAAACTCAAATCATTATGAACACATAGGCTAAATAATTGTACATTGTCTTAACACAGGCCTCTAAGAACAACTTTTATGAGAATTTTGGGGAAGTAAATAACTAAAAAATATCTTCCCCCATCCAATTCTTCAATATAAATACCATTAAAACTTCTTTAGAAGAGGCACTTTAATCATACTTGTGTTGGACATGTTACGAAATACTCTCCAATCAAGAGACTTAAAATAAGTGGAATTATTAGGGAAAAGAACAAAACATCATTGTGTTCCTATACACATCCGTGGTGTCCCATATCCGGAATACCACAGGCACTCCTGGCTTTCCCCTTGCCTTGTTCTGCCATCTTACAGAGAATTAGGAAAGGTATGAAGTCAAACGATCAAAGGTAAGGAACAGCTTCATTACCAAAAACAGGTTATATAAATGAAGGACTGTTAGCCAGGAAAAGAACAACTAGGGAGAGAACTCAGTAAAACCTTAAGTGGCATGGACAGAATTGCTCCCTGCTCTGTCTATGATAAGGGCTAGGGAAGATTCATACATAACTCACAAGTGTCAGGCTGAAGACAAACTTCTTTCAGTTTCATTATTGTTTTATACATATATATATATATATATGTACATATAAAGAAACAGAACAGCCACTCAAAACTAAAATTCTTAATACAAAAAGGTGTTGATGTCAAAAGCATAACACACAGCAGAAAAGTCAAGTGAAAAATTAGAAAACAGCTCCCCCCATCATTTAAGGAGAGGAAGCCCACAGGCTGCCCTTCTGCCAGCAGTCTGGAAGCATGTAGTGACACTTTCCATTTCTTGTGCTTAGAAGGAGGTTGTCAAGTAGGCCCTGTAATTTGGCAAGGCCTTGGATGGTAAAGGCATAAATAAAAAAGGAAGGAAAAAGCCCAGCCAAAAAAACAACCTAAGAGGTACTGGAAGGGCCAGCAGAGTGGCTGTAGCCAGGTGCACGTTGCCATGGTTGCCCTCTCACTCCAAAAAACATCATGAGCCCAGGACTCTGCAAACATCCCTCCCCACTGCCCCTGTCAATGCCTGCTGTCAACATTTTCCAGCTTAAGTCCCCAGTTGGCCATTGAACCAGCAGCAAGTACATGCTCACGCACCAGGGCTGCAGACATTCCCCCGAGCTTGCTCTGCAGGACACAAAGGAGAAGAAACAAAGCAAACAGCTCATGAACCCACTGAGCTGTTTCCATGGAATGGTCTGGGGACAAACCAGCCGGATGCTACGTGCAGGGGGTAGGCAGGGCAGCTCACCAGACAGAGGTTAGAAAAGAAATATGGGGGGATCAGGACTCAGTGGAAACGGTCTTACTGCAGGAAGAGACGTGCCCATGGCTACAGGAACAAACTGGGGGAGCAGATGGGAGCATGACAGACTGCTCCTCATCACAAGCCATGCACGAAGTCTGACAAGAACATCATCACTCTCCAAGTCATCCCGTGTCACCTCAGCAGGGCTTAGTAGGTGTGCTGCAGGTGCTGCGCAAGAAGGTCACCCATGTTGGATAATGTTTAAAGAGCATAAAGGGCTAACCAGGCATTTTGTCTGACCAGGTACAGCCACCATTCTTCTACTTTTATGTCACTTCAATACTCAAAATAAATACCACAAGCCAAACTATCAGAGTAAAGCAACTACTTAAAGGCTCAAGAGAAAAACACAGATCATCCATCTGTCATAAGAGATAAGGATTTGAAAGTTTCATTAATTTTCTGAAACTGTTAGCTATGCTAAGATATTCAGAGTTTCATTACTACAAAGACCTCTTTTATGCCATTAATCCAGATTAATAATGACTGTTCAGCTTAGAGTTTGCTTAACTCTTTAGGCTGCCTTATTGCATGAGGTAGAACCAATTCTCCTTTCCTTTATAGGACGTGGTCCCGGCCTCTGAAAATCCTTCCCTGCTACTTCCCCCATTCCCCCACCTACTTCCTGCTGCAAGATCGCAGTTCAGTATGCTTTTACTGCCTTATCAGTCCTTCCACTGCTATTTGGAAAAAGAAAGTACTCAGAACTCCTTTCCAGGGCTTTACTCATATTTTTTTTCAAGTGATTTGATCACTTGCTGAGCCAGCCACCCAGAAAAGAAAAGAAGCAGGGTTCTCATTAATCTTAAGGATCTTGATCATTCTTCACAGTTGATGATCAGGGCAAAATAGGTAGGCTCCTACTGGGTAAGGAGAAAAAACAACAACAAAACCAAGCATTTTTTCCACCCATCACTTTCCACCCCTTTTAGTTGCACAGGCTGCATTTAGTCTTTTTGAGTGCCACGGTCCTAGGAAGGAACTGTACCTGCAAAGACACCTCAATATAACCCAATTTGCTATTCTGAGACAGCCTGATCTTCACCTGAGCCCAGACTGTTATCAAACCCACCTTCCCCAGCACAGACACTGCAAATCCCCTCCTAAGGATGGTCCAGACAATTTCACATGCCCAGCACTATGGTGTTACTACTTGGCAGGGGAAAAGTCACACAGGAGCTGCCCAAGCTGCTGTGCTCTGGCTGAGCAACAAGTGACCAGACCTTTCTGAACTGTATGTTTAAAAAATTATGTTCTCGTGCCATAGGTACCCCTGGGAACACAAGGCAGAAGCCACAGATTCAGCACCACTAATGGTCCAGCAAGGAGATTTCCCCAAGGATTTTGAGCTTAACTTCTTGGCTTCTGCTGCCTGATAGTTTACATGAAACCTCTGTGAAAGGATATGAAGCTTTAGAAAGGACACAGGCCAGTCATGATACGCAGTCATGTCCCTGTTAATGTTCTCCTAAAAGGTCTGCCCAGTGGCCTGTACGTCATGATTCTTGGTATTTTAAAATGAAACTGACATTTTGTTCCTCTCTAACCAGCCAGAAACACGCCCAAGTGGAAAGACAAAATAATTGTCCATTGCTATCTTCCTTCCTGGAAAAAACACTTCTCCATCTTTACTGAGCCTACAGTGATTCAACAATAATAGCCTGCTGATTATTAACAAGATTATCTGACTTCTTCCAAATAACAGAATATTCAATATTGAAGATAAAAGAATTTTTTTTTTAAAATCCTTACCAAAGATACTGAAATCTTAATAAGAGTGCCTTGACATCCATGAATTAAAAAAACAAACAAAAAAGAAATAAATGGTCATGTTTGTACCACAGCAGCATTCTGTCTGTTATGCAAGACTTGCTGGGGAGCAGATGGGGAGAAGAGGAAGTCATAGGCTCTGCTTTTATTTGAAAACATCTGTCCCTAGGCAAGAGACAAATGTCAGTAAGCTGCTACCTCACAAGTTCATCTCTTAATTTCCTTAGTTAATTACCCTGTCAATCTAACCGTAAGTAGGAATTCTACAAAAGGGATACATACTGTCTCTATCAACAGTCTTGGCACTATTATATTCACAGACAATTTTTTTTTGTCTTTTTTCTACCATATTTATCTGCTGCCAGATACAAGGATCCATAACCAGAACAACCAAAATTACACAATTTGCTTTTTCTGCATTAAAATAAAAAGAAATAGCAGGAGTGGTGTCCTACAAGTAACAAAGAGACTGGAAGCAAGCAGAGATTTTTGTCATCAGTATTATATCAAATAAACTGTCCTTTTAGGGATAAGAAATGCAATATATTTTTTTTTTTTGACTTCCAGTGAAACCCACTTTCATGGTTTCATCTTAGTCTCCAGATTACAGAAAATACAAAGCTGTCACAGTTTGCAAAACTTAGCAGACGTTGGTCAAGAAGAGTGACAGATTAAGCCTGTGGTGAGTTCTCAGAGCCCTAAATGCAAGATTTTTGGAGAAATTCTGATTTTTATTTTTAAAACATACCAAAATGATATCCAAGAATTGTGGCAAGAAATGTTTCTCCCCCCACCCCATCCCCAAATGAATAAACAAAAGCAAAGTTGTTCAAGCACATTTCCCCTCAAAGTTTTCTTTGGTTTAGGCTCTCCTCCTGTTTTAAGCTATTCAGAATTTTTTTTTCTCCATGTCAAGTTTCTGTAATATGTATACAGCTCAAAGTGAGAGCACCTGACAAGGCAGTTTCTGGAGTTCAATTTTTAGAGCACTTTAAGTGCAAATCAGTGTGAAACTAAGTCCACAGCTCCCAGTCTTGGTGCTTATGAGCACCTTGAGCATGAAAACAGGTTCACAGCATTGTCCGTGTGGGCTGGCTTTGCGTCCCAGGGGGCTCATAAAAGCGAATCCCTGCGAGCTGCCCTCAACCACTTCACCAGCGAGAATCCCACAAAACTGGAATTACAGTCAGTGGAGCAGGAACTTGGATCTCAACATCTGTTGGCAGCACATCTCACACAACAACCACCAAGTTTCCTCACATGGCTGTGCATATGGATACTTGGAGGTAATGAACATTAAGCCACTTATTTGGAAAAGGAGGGAATGGCTCTTGTATCAGAATCACAAAAGCTCTGCCAAAACTAATGTTTGACCTGGAAGTAATACCTCAACCTCTGCAATTGCTGTTCCTTGTTTCTCTGATGAGAATGTGTTTTTATTATTATTATTATTATATTTTTTTTCCAGCAGACGACAGAGTTTACTACTAGCTTCATCTCTCTCGGCCAATTTGAAAAACCAAAAAACCACACCCATAAAACCCCCAAATCACAAACATGAGTAAGTAGACAGCAGCTATTGTGTGAAGTTTCACTTGGCCAGTTTTTATCTTGGCTCTAAGTATTGCAACTTGGCTGTAAATACTGTGATGCGGCAAGTACACTCGAGACAGCTGGAGCAGTCTACCACAAATACATGTGGGTCTGACAAATTCTACAGTCAAAGAAAGTTGAAGGGCAGCTAGGGACTACTTTTGCTTCTTCTGAATAATCTCTAGTAGAAAATCTACAGTTTTACATCTTTACTAAGTCCTGGAAATTTTCACACGTGGGGGGGTGCAAGGGATCTCCTTTGGAAAAAGACTGAGGAAATTATCAAGCCCTACTACTATGCAAAGAAGTAATCCCCTCTGCTGAATTGCTCTCTTCTCTCTGGCAACTGAGCACAGCTCTTGGATAAGTCAAAGAATTAAAACATTTTATGGTGTAAAGGACTTTGCTCTGGATGACACAGACAGATGACATCTCATTCTTGAAATTACTTATGTCACAACACAGCCACAAGCATGCAAGGGTAACATAGGGGATGCAACATCTGACACCAGACACAAACAGCACTGCCCCCTGCAGCCTTCTGGTGTCTTCCAAGAGTTCTCCAAGCTCTTTGCCAGTATTTTCCCTTACCCAGGATAAAAGGCCCTGCTCTTTTTTACGAGGAACAGGATTTGATACAACTTCAACGGGGTTCAGGGTGATGGCTATATCAGATAATTTGTGTTGTTAACTTGCACAATCAATATTCATTGAAGTTAATCCCAATCAAGGAACCAAGAATTCCATTAAAAAGATAACTACTTCTAGGAAGACAACCCATAAGAAGACGACAAAAACAGAAGTCACGCATACCTGGGAAAAAGTACAGCCTAGCCAAAATCTTCCCATTATTACTATTAGATTTATTTCCTCCAGTTGTCAGAAGGTGTTTTTCTTGTGCTTTTTGTTTTCCTTCTGAATGAACTGCATTCCTCTTGGCTACTTTGCTAACTGGAGCACCTTACCAAAGTACTTACTGACTCCACTGGCAAATAAAGTCTCTAAATATCTGTAAGGAGTTTTAGCCATGTTAGATGCATCAATTTTTTTTTTTTTTAAAATAAATAAATTACTAAAGAGCTAGAGAAATTTATTTACAACGGTGACAACACGAGAACAGAAGAGTAAATGACTTATGATTTAGCTACTTCATAACTAAATTCTGAAATGCAACAGATGAGAGAAAACAGAGCAATGCATTAATATTGAGTCATAAAAAAACTTTTGGTGACATAAACAGAAAACAATTTTTTAATACTATGAAAAAAGCTGACAAATTCATATAAAATAAGAATTCAGACAACCTCTTTGTAATCCCTCTAAGCTATCAATGTTTTAAATTAAAACTCTGTTGCAATTTATGTAGCCATTACTGTCTTTGGTGCAGATGCTTATACATGCATGGTACTTAAACATCACTCAAGTTAAAAATCAGGATGGAAATCCCTTTCTCCCAAAGTACAGCTATTGAATATTTATAATAGTTATTGAAACAACTATGCTTATCCCAGTTACTAAACAAAATTCAAGACTTTATAAGACATTTAACTCTTTTGCAACTTTGAAGAAGCTTACATCTTTCAAATAACAACCTTACTTGGAATTTCTTGTAATTCATTCTACAAACAGCTGTAGCACATTTTTTACATTAAACAAGGATATTAAACTTGATAGGATACCAGTCTGACTTCATGTGGATTTCCTTTGTTCCAAGCATTTTGTTTTAATGAATCACTGACCACATTCAAAAAAGCAGCAGCTGAACATGAGGTTCTAGGCAGACTTCCTATTCTGGATGCAGAGTATCAATGGGAGATGATTATTACCACCACTCTAGCTACAACAGCAAAACCAGCAAGTCTTAGTTTATTTTTTCTAAAATAAGCGAAAACACACCCTTGAAGAACATGCAGAAGCTTAAAAGACATTGAACCTAAATGAGCTTAAAAATAATATTTCTGAAGGGATGTTTCTATAAGCCTTCAAATACTGCAGTTAGTTAAAATAATCCTCAAATTTTTTTAGAGCCTTCAGAAACGCAATTATTTGTCAGCAGCAATCCTGTGAAATCCCTCACAGACACATAAGTGTGCTTACACAAGATATCCAGGAATGCACGTACTTACACCAAGAACTAGGAAGTGCCATGAGCTCTTGGAGCTTAGTATTGTACTCTCCTCATGCAAAAAGCTAGGCAAAGGTTTAACAATTTTTTAACAAAGGTTTTAACAAAGGTTTAACAATTTCACCTGCAGAAGCTGTACTTAGTCTTCACAATAGGTCCTATTACATTCCTCAGGTTCATCTAGTTGCATTTGATACAAGTCATGCCTCCCAAAAAGACAGCATCTTTGCATGTTCATCTGAAAAGAGACTGGCCATGTTTATAAAAACGAAAGTTGCTGGAGACAAAATATTAACAGCATTAAAAAATAACCTTCTCCCTGCCTCCTCATTTTAGCACTGCTTGATTACTGGGCATGAGGTTTATGAAAATTAGCAGTGCTCCAGCAGCATGGAAAACCCAGCCTCATCTCCTACCAGTGCGCATAGCAAGCATCAAAGCACAGAGTAAGGCTCACTTCATATACTTAGAGCTGGCTACGACACGGTAGATTTGAGATTACACCATCATGATGTAGGGAAAGGCAGAAATCTCAGAAACTGACAGACTGCTTTCCTCCCACTCCCACATGAATGGTATTTAAACACCATTAGCCATCAACTAGCAGCATGTTATGATTAGGTCAGATTTAAAATATAATTAAGATGATAAAGGTATGTCTCAGCTGAGATAGCATCCAAGATAAAGGGAGCTCATGTAAGGGCACCTATTTTCACAAGGGTAGGGAAAAAAGAAAAAAATCCACAAAATCAAAGCACAAAGACTGTTCTGCATGGCTGTCTGCACAGAGGCCCCATTGCCACTTTCAGGGACACACCTAAAAACAGTCAATTTCAAATTTTCAGTTGTTATTCCTATTTTAATGCAAAACTAAGAATTCTTGTGTATTTATAGTTTCAAACCTCCTAAACCGATGTGGAAGATCGATCAATACTACTTTTGCATTGCCACATAATCCTAAAGGTTTGACTACGCAGCAAGATGAAGGTGCAACTTCAGCAAGCCTTCCTAGCTGTGTCACTAGCTTCTTTCCCACTATTGTTACCATGCTACTGTTACCCCTATTGTTACCATAATAACCTATTCCTGCTATTGTTACCACATTCCCATTAATTCAGTCTAGGTACATGCCACTGTCACGCCTTCATTTCAATAACGTCAGAATTTTAGTTCATACCCAAAATGCCCACGTAGCCCCTCCAGTTCATTTTTAAGCTTTTGGCAAGCAATAAGGTATTAAGTACACTTTGACCTCCTGGGTAGACAGCACATATTCGCTGCATGTTGCTGATTTAAAGACGTGCCACAGGCACGAAGCACTGGGGGCATGGCTGCGTGCCAGGGGGCGAGGCAGCAGAGCCAGCTGCGTGAGGTTCTGTGCGCTGGGGGAACTCCCCGGCCATGCAGGAAATCTGAAGGGGATGATTTATGGGCAGGGGTCGCTCCCCATCCACTGATCAGACAGCTCATCTGAGAAGTCTTAATCTGGGCCCTGTAATCTTGTCAGGTAACGAACACTACCCTTTGGCTGAAGAAAGAAAAAAAAAAAAAAAAAGAAACAGAGAGGAGGCAGTGTTGCACAAGCTTATCAGTGCCCAGCTGCAGCAGAGCATGCCCTTGCAAGAGCTACATATGAAGAAGCACTACTATTTTTATCTGTAACACTTCCAACTTGCTGCACATCTCCAGGACAAAACTAATATATAACACTCACCTGCATAAAACCACAACACTATTTTCTGCCTCCTATGTTGGAGGACCCTCAACTTCACCCACACTCTAAAATAACGTTTCTAAAGCTGACTTTCTTAAAATAGGAAGCAAAGAGGAATAAAAAAAGTTGTAAAAGAGTCGACCCCAAAGGCTGTATGACCAGCACTTAGGCATCAGAATAAAATGCAGCAGTATGGGGTGGAAAGTTAAACCAGAGGAAGCGTAGTATCTACAAACAGAAGAGATCATGCATTGTTCATTCAAGTTCAGAAAGTTCAAGCAAATGTCTTTTTACTGACAACATAATCATATTTTCCTTGAAACAATTACTTACAGTTTACTTATTTAATCCTTTCTAATTACTTGAGACAGTCATCCCACATTCTCTCGTCACAGGAATAACTATGCACAATACTCGCGCACTCCAACAGTTCCAGCAGAAGAAACAGCAACTCCCAGCTAAAGAAAGACTCCCAACGTGACTAAGCCTGCTGGGATGCACAATCTCTCTCACTCTGCTACTCACCAGTAGCCAGGCACAAAAACACTTTTCTGTTAACGTAACTGCTTAAAACACGCTCTCCCACTCACTTCCCATCTCGACCTTTCTTCCTTTGGTTTGCTCACAGTTCCCTTCTTTTCAGGGAGCACTTGCACTTCTGCACGGTGCTTTACAGCGACAGCTCTGGAAGACTTTGAAGTTTCTTTAAGAAACAGAGTGACTGCCTACAACACGTGAGTGAGAACACACGGCATCACTCAGGAGCATTTCTTCACAATCAGCTGTTCGACCTCAGCCGCTTTGGTGTGCAAAGGATGCGCCATGCTCTAGTTTTGACTTTTTCTACCTTTCCAGCACAAGATAGTCTGAGGGTTTACAACTCAAGCATCAGTTTCACTGAGTTCACTGGCTTACAATCACAAGCTGGACAGAGTTGAGGTATTTTTACCCTTTTGTAAGTTTCACTTTTTTTTTTTTTTTTTAATAAATAGCCTAAGTGTTAAGAGTGACCAGGTTTATTTTGTGTTCCTATCTTTTAATACTTAGATTTGAAGAGTACCTAATAAACATTTAAGCAATATGAAAGCTGACAGCATACTAGCATTTAGAACATTACAATTGATAACATTCATCTGTAATTAAAATACTTGGAGGGAGAGTACAGCATACTCAGAAACTTTCTCCATACAGAGTATTACTTGAAATGCATGAAGCCTGTGAACAACATGTGGTCTGCAACAGTTTGGATACCCAAACTAAGTGTACAGCTAATATGTACACTGTCAAAACTTGACTTCCCATGTAGGTACTGTAAAAACTTCCGAACTCCTGTTCAGTAAAACAAACAGCATTGTTATATTACATTTATTTCTCCAACCAGATCAAAACTATCGCTGCAAACCTAGAAAAAAGAAGTCAGAATACCAGCTCAGCTTGTAATCCACACACTCCCCCCGGCCAAGTGAGTAACGAATGAACTGGGTCCTGATTGCTTTCCAAAAGCATGACACAAGTTTTCAAAACAATGAGATGAGGGGAAGAGCTATTATAAAGTTCAGACATCAGAGGTCTATCTAATAATGTCACATGCTTGTACAATCACATTCTATGCATCATTTCTATACATCAGCATACAAAGAACTGCAAAACCACAGCAACTGCTGAGAGGTACTTGAACGCTAAGTTACAAAATTTCCTATGCAAATACAAGGTAAGGAAGCCCTGTAAGTATCTGAGATTGGAATTGGGGGATTTAAGCAGGACCCGATCCACACGCCTAGGCAAGGTTCAGATTGGTGTGTCACACATCACACCTTCCGTACGCGCTGTCACGCAGCACTAAGTCATCCAAAGCGTCAATAGCTCCGAGACAGACTTTTCGACAAGTGGAAAGACTCCGTTTTTACTGTCACCGTCCCCCACGTTCCCCTCGCTGCTCTGTCCCTGTGCCCAGCTGCTTCTCCCAGCCCTTCAGCAGCACTGGGCTCCTCGCACCTCAGCCCGCCACAGGGAGCCGCCGGCGCTGCCGGGACCCCCCCAGTTTCACCCTTAGCGGAGAAGCCCCGAGCTTTGACGGCCCGGGAAAGCTTCTGCAGCCGGGCACAGCCCCATCCCCATCACGCGTAGCCTTTCGGCTGCCCATCAGGTGCTTCGCGTTTCTTTGGGAACGCAGCTGTTCCCTGTGCAGCCTTCTTTTTTCCTCTTTTCCCTCCCTCCTAAAACACTTCTTCCCCTCCTCCCCTTCAGCCAGATCTCTTTTCCTCGCCGGTAGGACTTGCGAGCGGCGCACCCGAAGGGGCTCGGAGCCCGGCGCCCCGAGGGGCGAGCTTGGCATCCTCCGCGGGGCACAGCCTTACCTTCGGCTCCCCGGCGTCGGGCTCCTCCTCGTAGTAGCCCTGGCCGGACTCGTAGGCGGCGGCGGCGGCCGGCTGCCGGGGTCCCAGGAGCAGGGCGCCGGCAGCGAGGCAGCAGCCGAGGGAGAGCACCTCCAGCAAGTGCATTGTGCTAAGATGGCAGGGCGGGGGGCCGCGGGGCGGGCGGAGGAATGCGGGCAGAGCAGCGGGGCTCCTTCTCGTCCTCTCTCTCCCCACCCTGGCTTTCGCTGTCCTGTCCCCCCCCCCCTCCCCTCGCAATATCCAAGGCAGTAAAATCCGCGGGATGAAGAAGATGCGGTAGCAGCAGCAGCAGCTCCTAGACGCCTGCAGGGGAGTTCCCAACTTTCGCGGCCGCTTTGCGAATTCTCACCGAAGTTATCCGGAGTTTGCCAGGTAAAAAACCCACCAGGAAACCGGACATCCGAGGCCGCGCTCACTCAGGAGCAGGGGAGGTGGAAAGCGCAGAGAGGAGGAGGAGGAGGGAAAGAAGGAGGGAGGGAGGGAGGGAGGGAGAGCGGCACGGAGCAGCCACCCGCAGCTCCCCCTTGGCGGCACGGCCCCTGCGCGCCCTCCCGCGGGGCCCGGCCCGGCCCGCAGGGCTCCGCAGGGCTCCGCGCGGCGCTCGCCCGACGCCTGTCAGCGGCGGCGCGGCCGGGGGGTGCGCAGCGCCTGGGGCCGCGCATGGCGAAAGCGCCCTCTGCCTGCGCCTCCGGGCGGAGATCGGGGGCCGGCCTTCCTCCTCCTCCTCCTCCTCCTCTTGCTGCTGCTGGTGGTGCGCCGCCTGCCGCCGGCGGCCCCGGAGCGGAGCGCAGCGCCACGCACCGCGGGCAGGGAGCGGGAGAGCGGAGGAGAGGAGGGGGAGCCCCAGGAGATGCGGCTGGCCGAGCCCGGCTTGTCTAGCCCCAAGACTTGAGCCATCACCACCAAAAACAAAATAAAATAAATAAAAAATAAAAGCCCGCTCTAGGTCCCAGCCCTTAGGGGGGATCCAAGTTCCCTTCTGGCTGCGTTCAGCTCCAAAACCACTGGATGAAGTTGGTTACAATGCACTCTGAGCCCGTGTGAAGTTTTGCAAGATTTGCCTTTAATCCTAACCAGCTACTTGTTGAGCAGCATTGGCAGCTCCCTTTGAGAGAGCATAGCAGGCATTCAGCTTTTTTGGCTGGAGAGAAAACATTTGTCAAGTGAAAAACCAAATACCCCACAGAGTATCTCTTACTTATTTGTAGCCTCCCTATCAATGACAGCTCGGAGGCACCTCGGAACAGAAGTGCCACCCCATTCAGAGCCCAACACGGATGCTGTGCTACAGTGACACTGATCAAAGCTTACAAGAAAATAAAAAGTCAAACGTTAAACCAAAGCAAATTGCACAGTGCTAATGAAATAATAGAGAACAGCCTGCCCAAACCTCTGCTATGTAAACAGAATAAGTTATTTTCCCTGTTCTACCATTGCTTGATGTAAGAGCGTTGTTGAAACGCATACATGTTTAAGAAGCTTTTCAAACGGATCCGCATCCCTCGTAAACATCTTCTGGATACAAGACTGTATGGGAATGCACTGTGTGGGTAGATCCCGGACTGCCTTGGCTGGCTGCTGGCACCCTGCTCATGTTACACCGCTCCTCTCCGTGGGAGCCCCAGTATGTGACTCTGCAGGGAGCGCCATCCGAGGGCTTACGCACAGGGGGCTCTAGCAGGCTTGTAGGCACCTTCTGTTCTTTCTGTGTCATTCCTTACCCTTCTCAAAATGGCATTTCGCAGCTTGCTGCTGCACAAAGGAAGTATTTTGATGCTAGGAAGCAATCTCCTTTCCCCATTCAGTTAGCGATAGATATCCTGCCTCTTATTTTCAAATTACAATACAGAGATTATTTAATAATTTTCAGTTATATTAAAATATCCATGCAAGGCCTACAGGACAATTTAATTAATTTTAAGCAGCTCTTAATAGTCTTGGCAGTGAACTGACCTTATAAACACAAATGACTAAAGAGATATCTCCAGGAGTGTAGAAATATAGTTCTAGCTCTTGCCATGTTATGCTTTAGCAGTGGTAATAGCTACTATTGGCAAAGAAACAAAATTTTTCATGTCAGGTATAAAATTCCTTCAAATGAATTTTCTTGGTCTTGTTTTAAAAGTGCTTTAAAATATATCCAGGCCTCATTCTGATGCTGAAGTTGGTGTAACATACATCTATGAAACGCATTCTTCTACAGTATCTAGACATATCTGTTAACACTCCTCTCCAATATATTTGGCAGATATATTTCAATACTTGCTTTCATACTACTAATGAATGGAGATAGAAAAGTCAGAGATGAACTTTAGGAAATGTGAGCCAAGAATGGGGAACAGAAAAGTGTCAATAGCAGCAACAAAAATCAGTAGCACACTGTTGTAATTTGGTCTGTTTACTTTCTATAGAGTTTGCTTATTTTAGACCTTTCAGGACTGAAAAACAAGCTGTTGAATGTTTTCTTTTCACAGAACGTCATTTCCATTCTCCCTATACTTAAAGCCTTGCATTTGGTTTGAATCAATCTCTCTGGTGCTCTGTTCTTAGATAGACAGAAACATATCCAGGAGTTAAAACAGCAGGTTTGCTTTTGTTTCAACACACACATATTTACTGGTGAGTTTTGGTGGAATCTGTATTTAATGTAAATCTCAAAGAGATATTTTTCCCAAGCTCAGCAACTTGAAGTGCTATTATGGAGTAATTTGAAAGAATGAAGGTGCTATTGTAAACTTAGTCCTTAATTCCCCTACAGATATGACTCTCCCATTGTTCCTCCTGTGCTCAAAAGTATGGAAGAAAATATTGGATGTTAATTAGTACCTTAAATAGCAAAGTCCTATGTAGAATACTGTAAATAAGTCTAATGTATGAGGGGGGAGGGAAGGGAGAAGGCACTTCTCCCTGACGGTTCAGCGTCAAACTATCAGAACAGCTGATCAGTAATGAATTTTCTGACAATTGAATCTTTCAGTCTTGAGTCTTATTACACATTTCTTATCCTATTTCTTATCTACTGTGTGTAACTAGTTCTATACAAGGGAACATTTAGCTACTGAAAAAGACAGTGGATTTCAGGCTGTAGTCCACTTCTCTGCCACAAATCCTCTTGTTTATATAAAACATATATGATTTACTGGAAACGTTTTTGAGTACTTAAATTTCATTGTTTGTGCGTGTAATGGCCTTCCTCATTCCTCATAAGCAGATTTAAAGGCGTAATTTGTACAGGCCCTCAATTAATATTTCCTTATACGATCCTAGAAAAGGATTTAAAGAGTGAGGGCTTAAAGATCACCAAAAGTAACTGAAATCTTTCCTTGACTTTGAGCAGGCATCCTTATTGTACAACTTAACCCATGGGGTACTGTTCTACACAAAACCCCCAACTAAGGACTCTGAAATGTAACTTTAACCAGAAATATTGACAGGATGAATAGCTTTAATTTAATGAGAGATGGCACATCTGCAAGGTCATTTTCTGTGATGCTTTGCTTGGCCTAGTGCTTTTCATTTTCTGGATTTTTATTTTATTATTTCCAGTATTTTTATTTTTAAATCATCATCATAATCATCTGGACATGTCTCTTTCTTTTGGTATAAGTGTTCATCTCTCTTGAAAATTAACTGACAAGACAGGAATCTTCTGTCTTCAGCCCTTTGACACTCGTTGATATTCATGGATTACAGGATTATTAGGATTTCTTTGTTCTCAGGGATCCTCTTTCTAAACTCTTAAAATCAAGACTATTGGCATTTAACATTAGAATTTCTTTATGCTATTGACTGGTGATCTGCAATAGCATAAAACCCTATCAAACCTTGACATATTAAGGGGACGTTATGATGCAAAAAGGTGCAGCACAAGGCAGCATCTCAAGGAAAGGAAAGTGTTTGAATTCCCCGAGCCAAGTTACATAGCTCTGAAGTTGCTCTCATGCATTTTATTCAGCCATCTTACACGAGAATCTCTCTCTTTATCATAGCGTCTCTTTCGTCTTGTGTTTAAAGTCTCACACATGAGCAGGCATGCAGAGAACATTAACTTCCTGTAAACTAATCTCTCCATGTAGTGATGTTTTTCATAGTTATAACCTCTGACTATAAACAATAAAATGACAGATTATAAACTTGTTACCTCTTAGCTGAAAGCTGTGCGTAAACTAAATTGTGTATAACTGAAGCCACGTCACTATATAAATAAAATTAGATTCAACAAAACATAGTAGGACTCAACACCATATGACCACTACACACAAACTCTTGCAATGTTACAAGCATTCCAGCAGTAGCCTTCCAACTGGCAACCTACTAAGACAAAGCATGTATTCAGAATCCCCTCCCCTTTTCTATAGTTGCTAAAACAATGGCACAACTAATTATTTCTGTAAAGAGATGCAGTTTCCATTAACTGTTTCTCCACTAGCATATCTTCTGATGCATTCTCCATTTTTTTATTCATCACTTAAAGCCTTCTGTTCAATATTTTGGCAGTTCTGGGAGTTAAGAATACGCTGAACCCTTCAAATACAAATTGCTGAAGTATTAAGTCTTCCACCAAAAAAAAGTTATCAAGCAGTATCTAGATGAATTCGTTTCCAAGCCCAGAACAGTGCAGTGTGTTATTACTTGTTATGATCTACATTTTTTCCTTATTATTTAATAGGCTCCTTACCAAAGTTAATTCTTCTCCTACCCTTTTCATAAAAGCCTTTTAAGTATTCGAACACTTCCACCCTCCCTACTTTAGCCATCTTGTTTTAAGCAAACTAATATAATTTTTTCCAAAATTTCAGCACAGATTTTAATTTTTTGGAGTTCTACTCATCCTTATTATTGTCCTTGGAATACTCTTTAATTGATCCAGACACCGTTTGAAAGATGATGCCCAACACTGGAAAAGGGTACTTCAAAACTGACCTGTACTGAGCAAAACAAAGTGATGATAATAGTACAGTAATAAAACATTCTTCTGCCTGTACATTCATATATGGTACTTGCATATTTTGCAGATTCATATTCAGTTTGGCATCAGATGGAGCTTCTGGATTTTTTTTTTTTAAGGAGTTTCTACCCAGCTAGACGTTCCCTTTCCTGTAGCTGTAGATCTGACTCTTCCAAAGCAAGTGGATGATTCACATTTCCCAACAGAATGGTGTCCATTATCTCCCATTTCTTTCAGTCATTTCTTGATTTTATGAGAATTATTTCCAATGTTAAGCCTATCTTAAGCTGTCCCTGCTAGCTAGATTTTTTCTGTAAATATAACAAACTAATAGTATATTCCACCCATGTCACCCTTCATTCCTTATGGTCAGCAATAGCATTGCTAGTGATATATTGCAAGGTTTGGCTGAAATTCTAAAATTTCCTTTTCAGGTGCTGGTTCAGACTTCAGATTTTGCTTCAGCCCATCTTACCGATTCAGAAGTATGAAACACATATCAGGAAACATTCAGATGCAAGATTCTTGCTTAGGTTCTTCATTTTTCACGTGAGGAAATTAGTTGAAAGTAGTTAGAAATTAGTTTAAAAATGATGAAAGGGAGGTTTGCGGGGGGGGCGGGGGGGAGGAGATGTGTGTTTTTTGTTTGAAACACTTGAAACACCAGGTAGCAAACTTCTGAAATTTGATACTGTGAGAAGCTGTGTAGGCACACACAACCACAAAGGTTTAAAAGATCAGAAAAAAATAGTGGAAATCAGGACAATAAATGGGTACTAAGAATAAGTAAGTAAATAAATAAATAACATAGGAGTGGAAGAGTACCACCGTGCATCCCTAATTCAGTAGGTGCAGGTGCTGGAAGAATATGAGGGAAGTGGACTGCAGAAAGCAGACAGTCTTGTGTGCTCTCCCTAAATAACATTTCCAATTGCAACTGTTGGAGGCAGAAAACCAGATAGACAGTCTAGACAGACAGTTTGTCTGAGCCAATAGGGCATTTCTTATATTTTGAGGGAAACTGAATCAATCCCTCATTGATTCAGGTCCAAACCACAAAGTAAATTTGTTCTTGTCTTTCAGTCTCATGTTCAGACCATGTACACTTAGTCATAACAAAAACACTTATTTTTACACATCAGTATTGCAGCAGAAGTCAGTCCAACAGATAGGGTTGGAAGCAAGTACACAGGAAATCCAATCTGTAAAATATTATTTATAATCCAAAAAGAAATTAATAACAAGTGCTATTGCCATCACAATGGAAAATAGATTTTATCATTCCATCTTAAAAAGAAATATAAATATACACACACACACACCATTTTTGATGAGGAAGTTACCATTACTAAGGTTTTGAATTGGCACCATGCTTAACTTGGTCACTATGAAGGTTTTGTTCTCTGCTAAACAACTGCTTAATAAAAAACATAACATGTTTCTTTCAAAAAGCTGTGTTTTGTACTGAATCAAGAGTGTTATTGTTGCTATCAAACCTAAGGATATATTCTGGGCTCAAGACCAGAAGGATGAGGATCCACCATGTGTGAGAACTCAAAATTAAATCCCCAACCTTTTAATTTTCCAAAATCCACTAAAAATAAAATAAAACAAACGTGATGACAAAGAATTAAAGAACAAAGGTGCATTGATATGCAGATTGCATCAGAGGCCACAAACAATTCCCTCCTTCACCATCTAGCCAGGAAATTTTGTTTTCCTAATCACACTACATTTACACTGAGCGATACAGATCCTAATTCCCTGCAATATGGCAAAAGCCGTGCTAATTTCCCCCCCTCGTCATTAATTAACTTATTTAATGAGAGACATTGTTAGACCCGTTCTCAACTGTTTCTGCACAACTTGTTAATATCTTTCTGGTCTTTTCCAACCATAATGATTCTTTGATTCCTTTAGCCTCTTGTTCACTTTCAATACTTCAGGCTAGATGAAGCAGCTGATGCCTATAACATGGAACCAGCTCACCACTGAGCAAAGCAGCCTTCAGTACAGCACATCCTTCGTCCTTCTGCTTGCTTATCTCTTTGTAACCTGAATTTAAGCAGCTACTACTGATCTAAAAAGCGGGTAGCATGCTGGGCCTAATCTATTTTAAAAATTCCTATCCCATCACAAACCTACAGCTATACTCCACAGGGACACTTCAACTAATCTGTCCCAGCATAAAACTCTTGAGTGCAAAGGGTAGAGCAACAGACCATTTTCAGTAGCAGGTTCCAGCTGTGGAACTCAACCTAATCTTCTCTATTGATAATGAATATAAGCCTGCGTGTATTCAAAACTCAAAACAACTCCAGCCTCTTAGTAAGACTCCCTGCAGCGATGGCATCTTCCCAGGGCAACCAGGTGATGCGGAAGGAGGAGGTAAAAAGAATGGACAGATATATGTATAAAAAAATAAATGTGCAGATATTCCCATATAAGAGGATAGGTTCCAAAATATAAATTATTATATTAAAAT
Organism: Oxyura jamaicensis; assembly: GCF_011077185.1. Lineage (NCBI taxonomy): Eukaryota > Metazoa > Chordata > Aves > Anseriformes > Anatidae > Oxyura > Oxyura jamaicensis. Next base: position 33,990,336 of record NC_048896.1, read on the forward strand.
AATTTTCAGAGATGCACAGAATTCACTTTAAAAAATAAAACAAAACACTCTGAGTGATCAAAAGAGCTTAATCATCACTGGTTTTAGAGCCAGATTTCGTTTTTCCTCCCTAATAACGCCAGAAGGATAGTCATAATTGTTTTCCTGTCCATTTGTATAACTTACAGGGCCACTCATAGCTTCCTCACCTTAACAGGATAGAGAAAAGCCCTGCTCATACATCCATCTCATTTTTCTTCACCACTGAAGCACTATGTGGTCAGGGAATGTGGTCATGGCTTCTGAGCTGCCTCAGCTGCAGGGTTATGGAGAAGGTCAGACTGTCGGCGAGCCTGGTCCATAACGACATGCTGCTGCTGCCAGCTACAAAAGCAGCTACTTGAGAGATGATATGAGCTACACCATAGTTTTAAAAATCTTTTTAGGCTAATGAGGGAGTGCACACAGAGGGCCATACCACACACACTTTTTGCTCCCATGTTACTCATAGTAAATCACTCAGCTTTTATAAATAAAGTAGGCATTTTCTGGTGGATTTTTGGAGTCTTAATATTCTAGTTGGCAAAGTTATATAGAAGTTAAAGTAGTCCAAAAGCACATTTGTTTCCACACAATTCTGAGATGAGTATTGTTCACCTGATAGCCTAACATCTATAGTCTACAGTTTTTGCACCAAAGTGTTCAAAAGCAATCAGTGGGGATTAGGAGCAGCTCTTAATTGTAATTATATCCTTTTAAATTGTAATAGGCTTCTTTGAAATCACATCTAATTTTTAAAAGTGATTTTCCTTATCCAAGTATGTTGACTATCTGAAAACTATAAGGTTCTTTCGCACTCAATTGGGAAAGAGATGTATTCATATAGTGATATTAACAGGAAGTCTGTTCACATACACAGGAGGTCTTGAAAATTTAAGTTTTAAAAATACAGAGGAAAAGCATATTCTCTTCCCCTCCCCCAGATCAGAACTAGACAACGCAGTACAGCAGTTTTTTTTTCCATATTTATTGTGTGACATGTTTAGTTTAGCTGTAGCAGATGCCTCATTAAGTAAGAATTCTGAGTGCCAGCAGGAATAAAACAACTTCTTGAATTCAATCTATTGCAGTCAAGTTGAAAAAGAGATGGGACAAAACTCTGTTAGTTTTCAAGAGGTAACCCTAAATATACACTATCAAAGCTGATAATTAAGAAGGATCATTTCAGTCAGCTTCATGTTTGCACAGCAGTGGGAGTAATTATAACAGTACTCATTCTTTCAGGTTGGCTTGAACACTTGACCTTATAAGCAAACTCCTTTCTTCTACCCCCCCCAACCCCAAGCTGCAGAGCTAAACCATTTGATTTTAACAAAACAAATGTCAAACTGACATTTTGATGCAAATTTAACTGCTTTCTTTCACTAAAAAGAAAAATATATATATTTTCTAACATTTCTGCAAATATTAAAAAAAAAAGTTTGTTTGCTTGAGCTTTTCTTCAGTTCATCAGTTGAACTGTACATTACACAGAAGTTCCCAAATTCATGCAAATGCCAGTATGCCTCCAGGGCACCATTGCCTTATTCCACATTCCTCTTACATCATGCCAGCATTCACTAACTCACACAGGGCCAAAGAATGTGAAATCCAAAAGGAGAATTACAATTGTTCTCAACAGTAGTCATGTGCGGGCACATTTTCAACAAAACTAACCACACCCGGGAAAAGTAAAACACAGGGATGAGGATCCTACCTCTCTGCTGTCATCTCAAAGTTAAGGTTCTAGCCTAAAGCCAAATGTCTGGTCAATGAAAAGCAATAGGCCCTTTCCAAAGGGGAACTCATTATCCATTTCTTTGGCACTTATTTTAGGACATGTACTAAAAGTTATTCGTTCTCAGTTAGTAGAAAGAGGGTGAGGGGTGGCATAACTTAGACCATATACCTAACTTTGAGATACCTAAAGTTACAGAATAGAAGTCTCACATGGAGAATCTGCATCCTGTCCTTGGGAAGCCCCCATGTCATAAGGAGAAGTCAAAGAAATATACGAAGGAAAGGTAGGGGCAGGAATATAATTGAGGCACGTAATTAAATCCATGGAATCAGTCACTAAATTGGTAATTTGATTTTCAAGATGGTGCAAAGGTAATAATGGCATATTTAATCAAATATGAAAGTTTCTCAACTGATTGACTTCAAGCCTTCATTTTAGAGTTATTTCTTGTTCATTTTTTTTTAGCTAAGAGTATACTGAACATCATCATAAAAAGAAAGGGATGACAGATCTCATGATTTTTGGACATGTCTGAAGAGAAGTTCTTATTGCAAACAGAACATGCCTACCTGTGGATGAAGAAATTCTACAATAATCCGTGCTAAGTTTCTTGTGCAATAAATGCAAACTGCTCAAATAAATTAATAGCAGAGAAGAAAGAGAGCCAGCTGAGATATAACTTCCATGTGAGAGATTTGTTCCTCCAAGGGATTGTACTTTTAATCTCCATTTAGGACGCTGAATTTCTGTTACAAAATTATGAACAGACCATAATTCTACTGAAGACATACTGTTCTCCTGAATTTAGTTGATCTCACACAAAATAAATTCCACAGCTGTGCTAATATTTCTTTTCATTCCCTTTTAAATTATACCATGTATATGGCCTTAATCATAACACAAGTAATGAGAAGCACATAATTTGCTTTTTACATCCACTACAGAGGCTTATACTCTATTTTTATTAGAACGAGGAAGAGATTGTTATTTACCTTATTATTATTATTATTTGCTACCTATATGAGGCAGTAATTCTAGAAGGTCACAGGCTATAATTACATTATGGCATTCATTATGTATTCTTACTTCAAAGAAGCAAAAAGTTGCATGAAGTAACATATCCTATTAATCACAGAGATTTGAGTCCATCTAATCTTTCTCGAGAATTTTGTCTGGAAAGCTATTATAACGTCGGATATGATTAGTGAAGCCTTAGCTACTCAACACATGCAGTAGAAGTTCTTGCATGAGAATTGACTCAACAGAGCTAGGAGACAATAAAAGGGCAGCAGGGCCTGTGGCCTCTGCTCTCCAATTCAGTAAAATGAAGAAAAAATGAATTCACTAGGAGCTGTCAGCTCTGAAACATCTCAGTTCAACATGATTTCACCAGAGATCAAATGGAAAAGGCTAATCTTGTTTTCTAGACACTTAAATCCCATTTTCCCAGGCAGATTTACCCCCTGGCTTGTCCCAAAAGTGTCTTAAACAGAATATCTTATTCCAACTGTTTTGTTTTTGTTTTTCTTCTCCTCTCTTTAATACAACAGGCACAATAGCACTGAATACATCAGTGTCACAGCTATGGTTTCCAAAGATTAGACAGAATGTCATAATGCATCTACAGGAAGTAGAAAACGTCACTAATACGTGTACCGTACATTTATACTTCATGAAATTATTTGTTGACACTTACATGTCAGAAGTTTTCAACTTGCTATCCTCACAGACTTCTAATCATGTAGCAGAAGTAGAAAGCAACAAACCTTTCTTAGATCTTCTAGGGCCTAAAAGTTTTTTGGCTTACATTCAAGATTGACAGGAGTGTAGTTTTATTAATATTTGGAGAGTGTTTTGTACATGAAAGACATCCTGCTGCTCAGTCATACACACGCTACCAGAATACATAACATCGAGTTAATGAAGTTTGTAGCCATGTGTTTTGGTAACTGGCAGTTACTAAAATGTTGCTTAACCCACAGGGGTGGGAAGGGGGAAAAAAAATAATAATAATAATAAAAAATCACCCAGCACACTATTTATAATATATAAATTTAAATCCAATTTAAAATTAAGGGATTTAAACAAATATCTGTTTTCCCTTTGACATCTGATATTTACCTAGGAAAACACTGTTTTGTTCTGGTTTAAAATTTGCTTTCTCCACTTCCCCAGTTCCCTCCATGCCGTGTTTTCCCTTCAGTGAGGCTTTGATTTGTGTTCAAAGACCAAAGTGTTAAAATGAAATATGAATCAATTTTATACTTAAGCAGTAAAAGCACTTAACGAAGTTTTATCTGTGAATTTGATTCAGACCAGCATTATGGTTTTAGAATCCTGTTTTCATTATTGCTTAGGAAGAAAAAAAAAAAAAAAAAAAAAAAAAAAGGGGGTTCCAATATTATCACTAGTAAAAGCCAGTTTACCTAACAATAATATTAACAGTTTTCTACTATCCTCACTGAGGAATTTAGTTCCTAGTGTTTTGCTTTTTAGGCAGAACACCATATGAAGAAATCTATAGATTTCCAAATGCCTTGGTCTTGGCAAGACAAAACTGACAGCATTTTGTGTTGCAAAAACAATCTCTGATTCTCCATCAAGTTCAGTCCTGTATTGAAAGCAAGGGAAGAGTTCCTCTTTCAACTTGGCATGCTCAGCAACATAACTTTCTATTTCTTCATTCTATAGGAATGAAAATGTAATTTAAGGACAAAATGAGGCTTACAGTAAGCTGATTCTATCATGACAAAAGTATTTTCTTTCTTATTTAAAAAATACTATTTATTTAGAATACAAGAATGAAAGAAAAGATTCTAGGCATGTAATGCCATTCTAACAAACAGCTCTCACATAAATATTCATCTTAGACTATGGTAATTTACAGGTAGCAAGGACAAGACTAAAACGGTTCATTTCCCTCTGTTAAAGCAGGATTTTCCCCCACCCCAACACAATGGCTGATGGAGGACGGAAACAATGTAATACACGACTCTGTGCTTCTGGAAATACTTATACATGGTTACTGATATAAAGAAAATCAAAGGAACAAGATTTTTCCTCCCCCAAATAAAATAAGTAGCATGGTACTTTGTCTTGCAACATTGAAGAAGAGCAGTAATAAGCAAACAGTTTATAATACAGGAAAGTGGCTCCAAAACCACGAGTTTTCTCTCCAGATACCCAACACTTCCTATACTACTACTTTTCTTTTTTCTTTTTTTTTTTTTTTTTCTTTTTCTTTCTTTTTTTTCAAAGAGGAATTAATAAATTTCTTTTAACTTATTACGCACTTGTTAAAATGCTAAGTAAGGGTAATATAGTAGTGTTTCCAAAGACATAAAACTTCATCAGATGCAGTGATACCATACAAGCCTCTGTATTTCTCGAGCAATACAATACTTGGTACCACGTAAAATGTAATTTTTATTTGAAACTTCAGCTCTTATATAATCTGGTCCTATTTTCTAAAGTCACACAAAATTGCCTCTTATTTCTATCAATAGAAATAAGATATTGAAATAGTAGGTACTGTTACATGACAAAGCATGTAATAAATATGAGTTGAAAAAGAGAAGTCTTATTTTCAGAGGTAACGGACTGTCCACAAACTTAAGGCCCCCAAGCTTAAGGTCCAGGACTTTTTAAGATAGTGCACTTAGTTGTAACATTGTACATTAAGCCATTCTAATGAAATTAATTTGATTAGACAGAGGAAAAATGTGAAGTGCATAGTTAAGTGCTGTCAAAATTTAATCCTACAACCAGGAAATGTTTTGTGTGGATTCTTAAAAGAAACTCTCTGAAATGAATTCTGTACAGAAACTTTCTTGCTCTGAAAAGTAGGGAAAATAAAAGGGAACAAGAAGAATTAGGGCAGAATAAAATAAGAGAAATAGTAAACTAGTAAGAAAAAATATTAATAAAGTAATCTCAGTTAAGACAAAAATAATTTTAAAAACAGCGTATGACAGATTGAAAGGTTTACAAAAAGGAAATAAAGCAACTATTCCATCTCCCCTATGGCCACAGTATTTTAACTTATGTTAAAGAGAGGACATGACAATTATAGCAGTATCTCAGGCAGCATGTAACAGATGAGTTATTTTGCTCATATGTAATGGACACTAACAGAACTTTTTTTTTCAGTGAATATAAAATATATTGTTGTTCAACTTTGAAAACTATATGAAATGGTCACAACAAAACCAATAAAGATCTGAAAGAATTTGAGCACATTAAAAAGAGCAAAAATACATTTGGTGCAATATATTAGTCACTGAAAAACTAGCTACAAAGGTAATTGATTGCTCTGCTAATTTACCTTGTGCAGTGAGAAATACCTAACAGTACTTGTATCACACATACCAGTAAACCCAAATCTTATGCCTATCTTTACCAGCCTAACTTAATGGTTATCAGAACACACAATAGCCTGCTGCCGTTCCCATCTGTCCCCTTCCCCCTGCAAAACAAAACAGACTGTTTGGACCTGAAGTGACTGAGAAGCAACAAACACCAAACTCTTTATCTGAAAGCTATCACCTCAAAGTAGTGTTTTTGTTTGTTTGTTTTTGTTGTTGTTTTTTTTTCCCCCATCAGATATTCACCCCCCAGAGGTAAATTCTGACATAATACACAAAATGATATAATACTTTCTATTTTCCAGTTAAGCAACCTCAAATATCTCTGTAAGAGATGCAGGTTGTATGCTAAGTGAAAATAAGAACTGATTACAGTGGCAAAAGAAAGTCTGTCCTGCCTGCTATCTTGACTCTTACAGTAATCAATAGCAGGTGCCTGGGGGAGATGAAGGCAATCATGTAAATGTACTTCTCTATAATACTTTTCTAGACATTAGCAAGATGTAGCTCAAAACTTTTTTGAGCAGAAAACTTATATTTTTTAAAAGTAACACTTACATTTATTTTTTTTCTTCCAGAAAGTCGAACTGCCATCCTTTGAAATAGTGAAAATTTTCACTATCGGTATCACTGTGTGACAACTTAATATGTTGTGTAAACCATATTCCTTGGTTAGTTCTGAGTATTACTGTTTTATTTCATGCCTCTCCTTGTTATGGTGGAAGAGGAATCAAAATCAATTCCTGTCTAACTTCTCCATAATTTGATTCCTTCCCCATACCCACTTTTTTTCACACTTTTTTTTTTTTAAAAAAAAACACAACAACAACAAATCTGGAAGTTCCTAGTAGTATACTTTTTCTTCATGCAAAAGATAGTTTTGTACATTTGTGTCATCTTTTTTTCATCAAATGAGACCTGCACATGGTTCTCGTATGTTTGTTGGAGATTTAGAGCATCCCACAGTGGTGTTTTCTATTTAATTCATGTATTACATTCCTAGTAATTCTTAACATTTGTTGCTTTCTTTCATTATTAAAAAACATTGAGTCAAGAACTATTATTCATATAAAAGGATATGCTCCTGATGACCTAAAAGACTACTATTTTATCAAGAATGTTAGAAGTTTTCCTCAGTATAAAATATTTTTCATTCTTTTAACACATGAAATTCAATGTATCATGCATTCATTCTTCTGTTCTCCTGCCATTCTTCAAAATTGGTCTGAGCACTAAAAACCTCAATAAATCCTTAACTATCTTAATTATCTTGTTACTTGTTTCTCCTTTCCAGGTCTTTTGTGACCATGCTGGAGAGTGATGGATCACCATACAGATCTCTGCTGAAGAACACCAAAAGTTTTCCTTTTCTGCATGAAAACTGATCACTTCTCTTTCTTTCCTGTCTTTTTTTTATTAAAAGGATGCTTAGTTTAAGTGTCTTGGGTAAGGCACCCTGTTGAATATTCAAGTAGACTGTATTAGCTAGAACTCCTTTACTAGTTTTTGTGCCTTTTCAGGATACTTGATAAATTCAGGCATGCATTCCCTAATTTGATCCAAACATTTATTTCGGGGGGGATGGGGGGAAGTATTGTAATATCATACTGTTAAAATCCCATACTTGTTTCTTTATTCACATAATGAGCTTTGCATAACTGAACCTATTACCTTACAAAAAGAGCCCTGTTGGCTTACAGTGCTGAGACTCCTCCAGCCAGGAAACTTTGTAGAGCTCCAGGATTTATTTAGAGACAAGTCAGTTAACATCACATGTAATGAAAAGTACCCATCATTGTACACACACACACACACACACTCAGCCAAAAATAATAAAACAAAAAGTGTCAAAATTACATTAAATCTATCTCAAGATAGCCTTAGAATAACTTCTGTCTCAAAATGGTATTGGTATATTACTAGTGCTTAGAAAATTCCCATTAACATGTATCTGAGAAAATTAAGCAAACTTCAAATTAAGCAACCTTGAAGTTGATGGTAGTTTGACTTGAAATCACAGATGTTTCCATATGTATTTTACACGCTGTACCTCTTCATATGTCCCATGTAAGATTTGGGCAACACAATCAGAATGTTTAATGTAATACAAAAGTGGACCAAGCACCATCTCTGCAATTTCTCTCACTGCAGAACTTTTTTTGGAGGAAAGGATACCTTTTAGGTGTCAGTTCCTGGATAAAAGTCTCTTTAGTGATGCTAAACAATGTCTCCATTTCAGGGGTCGGGGTGGAGAGTTAGTCCTTGACTATGAAAGACATACTCAACTACTAGTAGCACAAAGCAGAAACTAATTTTAAATGAGAGTACTGACTGGATATGGTAATTATTTAGTAATTCTTCTAATCTCTGTCATTCCCAGTGTAAATTCATGCATAGCAACCAAAACCCTTACAGAATTCATGATCACATGCAACCAGCCACATGCTGTTAGACAAAGGAATTTTATTTAGATATGGATTCAAAATTCAATCGTGTACAGACATCTGAGAAAAAAAAATAGCTGATTTTTATTTATTTATTTTCAAGACACTTGAAAGCTGAATAAAGATGAAAAATTACAGGTCTTCAAGTGAAGCATATGACTGTGAAATACTCTGCAGAATTTACATTAAAAAGAAAATCAATAAGTTTAAAAAACAATACCTGTTTCTGTTGTACAAAGAAGATAAAATTAAGGAGCTTTTAATCTTACACATGCTGATACTATCTAGGGGTCAAGGAAGAGCAACAAATACTGAATTCATTGATTTAACATGCATGAGATCTTTTACTGTCCTTTTTTTCTTTTAAGATGCAATCTCTTTACAGAAAGGTACATTTTCATATGTTGGCACTACTAGAATTTTAAACAGTGATCCTTGTTTGTTGAAATATTTCACTGAAAAAGATGATAAAACACTTCTGTTTATTACAGCATGCAAGAATTAATTTACTGTGAAAATACTGCGAGAACTGTTTATTTAGGGAATACCAAGAGTTGGATTGTTTCTACTTCTCATTGTGCATATCTAAAGACCTGCACTAGGAATTGACGAAACAGAATCAACAGAATCAGGCTAAGGTTACTTGGTCATGACAGGCTACAACATGCAACTTACCCTAGAAATTGTAAGAAAATATCTGCTTTGTTTTCAAGAATAAATTATATTTATTTTGTGAATTTCAAATGCAACTATGTATTCTTGGGAAAACATACAAAGAAGGAAAATTGGCTTTATTTCTTCTACATTACCATAGGTTATATTGCTAATTACATATCACACTATGCCTGCTTTCTGTTTTAAGCCATAGCATCTGTAACCTTACAGAGACATAACGCTTGACTATTTTTTAGCATTTAAACAAAGATTTTTAGATGGTCTTTTATGAAATGTCTGATGGGAAAAAAAATAACCAAAAAGCCCTCCAAACATTATTTGCTATATTGCAAAACCTGCCCTTCCTAGATTTTAGCATTTTCAGTATTGCATTGTCATGGTGCAACGTCTTTTTTTTCCTGAAATCTTATCTTATTCATACAGGCCATCCAGAAATGTCTTATATCTTTATTTCTTAAGAAGCTAATGTTCATATTAATAATTTACGCTGCTACTCTATTGGTACGACTCAAAACTGTGTTATAACACACAAAGGGAACTATCAATACTCTTGCTGGTAGAATCAGAATGGGTGCTGCCATTCCCATCTCTTCTTTCCCCAGGTTACCTCGCTGGACTTTGCTATGGATGCCTTTTGCTATGTAATGGACAGTAAACTTATAGTAAACACCTGTAAGATCCAAGTGTACTACATACACTTGCAGTAGCACATTCACCTTCTGTAAAGGCTGAAGGTGATGCACTGATCAGAGGAGGCTTTTCCTGACCAGCAACTGACAATGGCATCTGCCAAGTCATTCAACTGATGGTCATTTCTGGAAAATTACATTCATAAGCAAAAATGTGTACATGTAAGATAAAATGTTCAGTTATGTTTGTGGTAAGATGTCGTTTGTGGCTGCCAGCCTCAAAAGATTTATAGTTTTCAGTTTGAGTTGTGTATTATACCATGAAAGAATTTTAAGCACTCTTACTTTGGCTGTTAGGGTTCGTCAAACAGCGGAAAAACTTAACCGAGCAAGTACAATGAAGGACACATCTTCAGGCTTGCTGCAAACCCAGCATTGCCTTTGCTTTGGGCATTTAGCTTTGGAAAGCTCAAAATAAGCAAGATAAATCCCCAAAACAATGGAAGTTAAAAAATGAGAATTTAATCTAGTAGAAATATAACACCACCAACACCCTGAAAAAGAAATCAAGTACTAATGAAAATAAGTCATCTACTTGTAATTGGTGAGACACACACTGAAACAAACTACCACTACAGATCTTCCTGTCGGATGTGGACACTTTTGAATATATACTCTAGGCTACAAGGCAAGGTAACAACTTCTTATATGCTGTGTTATGTTTGTCTGATCAGACTCAAATCTGGGAGCATAGGATTAATTTCACCCACTCCCCAGGAAAAGCTTCCCAGGAAGATATAATATTAGAGTTAATGGTATTTTTAATCAGATGACCTTGCTCTCATTGCTGAGAAAATATGGAGTGCATGGTAATGGCCTGAAAGGTACGTTATCTTTCTTTCAGAATCCATAGGTGCGAACATGCTATATTTAATAGCATTTTGGCACCAATGTATTCAGCAAAAAGGCGATAAAACAGAAGACATTCATTACCGTTTAAGCCCACACTCACGCTTGCAGGTAATAATGGACTCAGAAATTTCAGTATGGTTTCAATTGTCACCTTACAAGCTGTGCGATTTTCAGATAAAAGCTCCAGCAACATTAATTGCCAAGCTGCCTGTTGTAGCTTCCTGTTCTCACTACTTTTCTGTTTCTCCTTTTCATCTGCCCATCATGGAAAACTTAAGCAAACACAGAGTTAAGTGACAGAAATAAGTACTATTTAATATCTTTATCAATGACATAGGCAGTGGGATTGAGCGCACCCTCAGCAAGCTTGCAGCTTGCAGATGACACCAAGCTGAGTGGTGCAGCTGGTACAGCAGAAGGAAGGGATGCCATCCCGAAGGACATTGACAAGCTTGAGGAATGGGCCCATGTGAGGGGGGAACTAGGTGATCTTTAAGGTCCCTTCCAACCTGAGCCACTGATTCTGTGAAATTGATCTGTATGTGCTAAGGGTTGAACTGGCAAGTAAATTTGCTCAAGCGAGTAGTAAACAAGTGGGTAATAAGCTCCATCTCTGACATGCTTTACTTCTTGACTAGTATTTGTAGCACCTCTGAAACCCTACCTACCAAGAAGACTTTTGAAGATAATACCAAAACAGAACTTCATAGAAGTAGAATATAATTAAAGAGAACCATCAAGAGTTTCTACTACCTTTATGGAATCATGCAATATAAAATAGCAGTAAATGGAAACATATCAAGCTATAAATTATGATAGATTTCCTTCAAGTTTCCTTTTTGATTATTTGGAAGATCAAAAGCATATATATATTTTGAAAGATTAGCAGGTTATGCTTTCTCTCTCACTGAAACACAAAAATGTAGTTTTCTTGCATTTCAGTATGAATTACTTCACCTGAAGTGATTTATTTTTAACCAGAAGAGTCTTCAGTTTTAAACAAGAGGATTTTATGATTGCTTTCATTTATACCTTTGTAGTTGGACTTGCAAGCAACTTAGTATCACCACTTTAGAATAAGACAAACTATGCTCTTTGGTGATAAGACTTTCCTTCTCCTCCCTTCTATGTACACTAAGACAGTACAGGAGGGCTATCTGAAAAAAAGATACATGGCACATTGCATAATGTGAATTCATCCAGAGTTAGACTGGAAGGAGAGTCTAATAGCTAACTCCTCCCCAGCAGTTAAAAGGGGAAGGAAAGAGAGTGCTGTGAGTGTTTAACAACTCCAAGTAACCGCTCTGGCAAAAGTCCAAATTTTTTTAAGCTACAGCTCGACCAGTGTGTACTTTTTTTTTTTCCTCTGATGGCAATAGTATCTGCAGTCTTAGCTGAAATTCATGAAGCATTTTCTATTCATTGTGATATAGCCTGTAATATAACAGTAATTAATAGCTGCCACATTTTTCAGACAAAATGCTTGAGTAATGTGGTTTTCCAAAAATTCGTTTCACAACCAATTCCCTTGGCTGAGATTACTGTATATTGCATTGCATTCTGCAATTTGGGG
>NC_048896.1:34302791-34392804 GCF_011077185.1 Oxyura jamaicensis
GAACAAGCATTTAACAAATACAAAATGCGTGATATAGAGTCAGTGTGGAGGTAGGGTCAGAGAAGAAAGAAGAAATGTAGGCAATGTAGCAGGCACATAAGAAACCCAGGCGGTTTCTAGAGTGGGAAGGAGAAAACCAAACCTATTACACTCCTCCCAGGAGGGTGGGCACGTCAGACAAAAAGGCGTAGGTATTGAGAGTCAGTGGGTAATGATTTTAATTTTATTACAGATTATTAAGGCTGTTTTTTTTTTTTTTTTTTTTTTTTTTTTTTTTTTTTTTCTCCACACTCTTTCTTGGATAACATGATCTGAGTTAATTCTTCTTTTATTAAACAGTTAAGATTTCTATAATTTTAACAATCAAATCTTGGCATTATATATAACATATTTCCCTTTTTGCTTGTGTGAGAAAAATCTCAAATAATTTTCTTCAGACAGGATCTTCTGTGAAGCTATTTTATTCATGATTGAAATGGCTGGCATCCTGTCAATTAGGAGTGCATTATAGTAAACAAATCGTAACCTTTTATTCCCTATTACCCAACACCTGATCTTCTCCCCTGTTTTCTCATTGGCTGAGTACTACAGGTTCACAAGGTACTTGACGCTCCTCTATATATGGTAATATATGTACAATTTTTTTCTTTTTTTTTTTTTTCAACCCTTTAATTTCTCCTTTCTTATGTTTTGAGAACTTGTGATCTTTGTTTTACTGTTCTCACCCTGCTCATCCTGTTTTTCTCAAGCTTCTACCTTATTTTGGAACAGTGAGGTCTTCTACTGTCCACTTACCTACTTAGCATTTCTCCTTGTTATGACTACACAACTGCCTTTGAATACAGAAAATTAGTTCTCTACTGCAAAAACACAACTTTGTTTCTCACACTTGTTAGAAGAATTCAAGAATAACAGTATGCCTGCAAGTCACAATGTAAAAATCTTTGAATTGCACAGGGAATTTGATATATCCACAGGGAAAAAAAATAATTTAAGTGTTCAGGTCAAACATGTTTAGGTACACTGGTGCTAGGGTTAAGTTCTATCAAGGGTATATCTATACTGTACACTAGTGTGTGGTACAGCCAAATCTATTATCTTTAGTATTTGTCGGAATTTCAGCCCAAATCTGGTAGGCTTGGGATATAATAATAGAATGGCGAGATAATAATAATCTGGTAGGCTTGGGAGATAATAATAGAATGGCAGGAAAAAAAACTGAAAATACCCACTCCTGGTATGACTGCAAAAAGCTGTATAAACATTGTATTGAGAACATAAAAACTGTGGAATTGATGCATGTTTTATCTACACAACTGTTCACTGTGCTTATATTTAATATTTCAACGTAAAATGCAGCTCACTGAAAGAGACCATTGTGGGTAAAACAGCATGGTTCTCAGTTTTTGACAGAATTATGACTTTTTGAACTGAGATTGCCAATAGTGGCTGGCTTTCGTGGTGGTAGATTTGGTAATGGAAACCCAAGTATCACAGTATTTCATGTAAACACAGAAATATCAATGACAGCTAGTCAAACTAACAGGCAGACAGATATAAAAATGTAGTGCTCTAAATTAACATGACATCTTGAGAAATAGTTGAGAAGAAAAAAAATTAAGTCTCTAGTCCAGTGTGGTAAGGCATTTAAGTCCATATAGATGCACAAAAATACTTTAATAAACAAACAGCCAGATGAAACCTCTCATTTTAAATCTCCTTTCACTGACACACTGTTTCTAATGTCCTGATATCAAGAAACACAGGAGTTTAAATGGATAAATGCCAGTGTATGAGGGCTGGAACTAGGGGAACAAAGTTTCATGCAAGTTTGTTTCTTTTGGTTGAGTCTTACCTCTGAAGGTTTTCTTGTGAAAGGAACTTAATGATGAGTAAGGTAAGGGGTACTACAGACTTTTTCCACATAAGACATCTGTTTTTAATGACTTTTTATAGACTGTTATATGGAACTGAGTGATCATATAGCACTCTCTCCTTCTCCTGAGTTTTCCTGAAAATAGTGGACTAAAAAGTTATTGTACTCTGAAAGACTAACACTTATCTGTGCAGGTAATATCTTCATACAAGCCTTATTTCACTAAGAAACTCATCCTTCCCAAGGTGTAAAACTAATTTGATCTTGCTGTGAGAGACATAAATACAATTTTTTTCATAATCACCTGTTACTCAGTTTATCAATGAAAACTTTTTGTCCAACCAAATATGGCATATATTTACGGAAGACAGTAGTTTGAAATCAGTCACAACCAAAACGCACCAAGAGTTTTTGAGATCAGTTTATATTTTCATACAATAGTTTCCAGTATCTCACTTGGAGTAAGGCATGTAAGTTAGTAAGTGATGTAGGAGTCTAATATGATTAGTTATGAAGGTTCTAACAGAATGAGTGCATGCACATATCCACATAAAAGGGGGTCCAAAGAAGAGAGCATAGAAGAAGCTGCAAGTTTTGCTGTGGTAAGCTGTAAATTGCTCACTCTTTTCTAAAGCTCTCCTTTTATTGATGCCTGATTTAAACCTTCTGTATCTTTACTAAGATTTTCTATCCCAGTTTCACATCTTTGTCATTATCCTGCTTATTTTATTTTTATTGGTATATATCATTCTGTCTAGTATCTGTGTACAGATTTTTTAGTTGCAAGTGACAAGTCTTTTATTTGTATTGCTTCCCTCAGGGGAGGAAGAACTTGACTCTTTTATTGCAGTCTCTCTAACCATAATATTTTCCCTTTTCCACAAATTTGCTCCAAGTCAGAAACCTCCTACAGTTCAAGTTTCAAGTATACTCTGATACATGGCCAGACTGCAAAGATTCCCATGCATATCAGAGCAATATGCAAATTTCAAATATAATTTATGTTTCAAAATGAGAATTTCATTCATAAGAAATGGTTTTGAGGAATGGGTGGGTTGAATTGAGCAGTGGCTGTGTTCAGAAATGTGAACACCTGAAAAGTAACTGAAAAAAAGATAAATGTATGTATGGGTGTATCACTGGTGCCCTTAATTTATGAGGGTCGAGAAAAAAAAAGTTAAAAATATCTGGATCAGGAACCTTATCAGTTCTGGCAATCTGTGTCTATTACATCCTCATGGACTCAATGTTTGAATGGAGGCTGAAATCTACCTATTCTATTCAGGCTGTCCTAAATGGGAGGTAGAGAAAAGTCTCCTTATCCTAAAACTTGAACTGGGCTCATAAGGATGCATGCAAACAAATGCTGTTAAACTCAAGTGTAAGAATAGCAGACAGCCACAGCTGCTTGCACAAAACTTGTATAGGGAAAAAGGGTGATATGTCACCCTTGAATTTGTTAAAACTTAGAAATTCCCAACAAAGCCTTCAGCTCACTCTATCAGATAAAGATCTCTGATATATATAAATATTTCACCTTCAGCCCAAGGCAATCATAGAATCATTAAGATTAGAAAAGACCTACTAGATCATCCAATCCAACCATCCCCTACTACCAATATCACCCACTTAACCATGTCCCTAAATACCACACCTAACCTTTCCTTAAATACTCCCAGGGACAGTGACTCCACCACATCCCTTACCAACTGATTCCAGTGCCTGACTACTCTTTCTGAGAGGAAATTTCTCCTAATTTCAACGTAAACTTCCCTTGGTGCAACTTGAGGACACTCCTTCTTGTCCTATTGCTAGTTATCTACAATAAGAGGCTGACCCCCAGCTCCCCACAACTTCATTTCAGGTAGTTGGAGAGAGCAATAAGGTCTCTCCTGAGCCTCCTCTTTTCCAGACAAAACAACCCCAGTTCCCTCAGCTGCTCTTCACGGGACTTGTGTTCCAGGCCCTTCACCAACCTTGTAGCCCTTTTCTGGACATGCTCTAGGACCTTGATGGCTAAGTTATTCAGAAGAGTTAATAAGAAGAGAAAGAAAAATCTCGAGGAGCCTCATTCATTCTCTTTCTCCTGAAACTCAGGAGATATCTTCACTGTTGAAGCCATAGAAGGAAAACATGATGTTTTAAATTCTGTATCTACATTTCTTATTATCGTACAGGCTTGTTAATACTCTTGTGTGTGCTAGGTGGCTTTATCACTGAGAGTTCTGCTGCTAGCTCTGTTTAACTGGATTATAAACATTTAAATCTTAAAGAAATGCTGTCATCTAGAAATAATTTTTAAAGTCTGCATATATGCAAAAGTATATTTACTGTATGTGTGTCTGTCCACAGATGGCTTGTAGTTTGTCTAGCAATAAGCCGTCTATATGTCCTATAGCATCTGTATAGAATAAGCAAAAGCAGTGTATAATATGTCATTGGAACATTTAATCTTTTAATATACTGTCCATAATGATCTGAAATCTTTTGGTTGCTCTTTCTTCTGCTTTGTGACAACTTTAAGCTGAGCCTTTGTGATAATATCCTGTCTCCAGGCTCATGATGACTGCCTACTCTGTGCAGCAAAATGCAAGAAAAAATTACCAGCCCATAAACCAAAACTATTAAAAATTAATTATTTTTTTCTTCTCTTTATTTTCTCAACAGTGTTGTATTATTTTTACACAGATTTTAAATCACACAAGAGCCTATGCTAAAATTTACTTTGTATACAAAAGCGATGAATGTTTGTCACATTTTTTTCTGTCTCTGTTATGCAGCTTAAACTAGGAAGCAGTTTTGTATCAGGCTCCTGATATTTTTCCTTCCAACCAAATCATGTTTCCTAGAAATACCATTTTGGTTAGGTACCCTGAATCTGGTTTCCACTGGTTTACAAGCCAGCGTACTTCATGTAGTCTATGGATGTGCAAAGTGATATGCATAATCACTAATGTCTGTAAACTCCTCCATATAATTCAGGATACAGGCCCTGAATTAGACGGGAGCCCCATGATACCGACGTTTTATATAGAGAATGGCTGTTTACAGAAATTTGCAATCTAAAACCAAGTGCTTGGCCCATGGTTTTACCTAATGTATATTTTGCTGCATACAAAAAAAAAAAAAAAAAAGGAAAATGTAGTTACTAATTCTTTCTATAGTGAAGCATCTTAACCCCAGAAAACTTCACTCTGTTACAATAATAATAATAATTTCTCATTTTTGAATAAATCTGCGATCTAATGGTAAAGCCTTTACCATAAAAACCTCTCTAATGGATTTACATAGGCAAAAACTATATCCGTGACTGAAATTCAAATTGCAAGAAAATTAATCACACAAAAAGATCCCAGACAAACTAAAA
This sequence comes from Oxyura jamaicensis, assembly GCF_011077185.1. Lineage (NCBI taxonomy): Eukaryota > Metazoa > Chordata > Aves > Anseriformes > Anatidae > Oxyura > Oxyura jamaicensis. The sequence continues at coordinate 34,308,035 of NC_048896.1, forward strand.
TCACAGTCTAAAAGTATAACTAAAATTCAAGCTCTTCTGACAAACAGGTATATTTTAGACTTAATATGGATGCTTGATATTTACTATTTTACGTATATTTATGGATCCAGCTATGAACTCTAGTATATGAAACTATTTTGTCTGCTGCTGACTAGCTTGCACTTTCGTGTTTTTTTTAAAAGTCTAATCTTTTCAGGTGTCTTCATATCTCCAGTATACGTCCTATGAGTGTTGTGGATTTTACATGTCCTCTTCATTCCGTTCTTCAACACCGGTGTGGCATTGTGTGCCCTCCAGCCCTGTGGTGCTCCCTGCCCTTAGTGTGCTATTAAATTTGGCCAATAGTCTTCCCATTTCTCTCCCTGCCTTCTGCAGAACTCTAAAACATAATTCCTCTGAGCCTGGAGCTCTCACCGCTTTGTATAGCTCTAATTGTTTAATTAACTGTTCTGTGAGGAGGACTTTTAACATTTTCCTTCCATTTTCGATGTTGGTTTTTGGCTCTTTTTTACTTGTTTTCCATTTTTTACTTTCTGTCACATTAACCTTATTTGTCTCCAACACCAGCATATCCCATTTCTTCCCATTCTCTGCTTTCCATGACTGTGTAAGCAGAAGAACCTTTTACTGTATATCTTACTTAATCTTATTTTTATCTTTTTTTTTTTTTTTCCAATTTATATATATATATTAGGTGCTTCAATGCAAACTTTTTATTATTATTATTATTATTTAAAATTTTTATAGTCCTTAGTGTTTTTCTGTACTATTCGTTGTTTTCTTGGCCCTTAGGCCAAGCTCTGGGGCTTAGGTATTTGACAAAGTATACCTTTTCCTCTAAATATTATTTTCTTTGTGCTCAAATTCATCTTTATTCATGATTTATTTTTACTAAGTAATTTTATTATGCATGCATTATTTGTCTTTACTAAGTGCATCTTGCTCCCATCAGGTTGACTTAAGTAAGCTTTTTTTTTTTTTTTTTTTTTTTAATTCTATTTTTATTTTGATTACAACCACAGAAATATTACCTCTTTCCACAAATTCTCTTTTGCCTTTATGTCTTCAAACATAAACTTTGCATTACTTCATACTAAGAAGACGACTATGTTGTTATTTTTTTTTTTTCAGGGTTGAATGTGAATGCTGTTTGGTATTATATGTGTACATCTACCTGTTCTTTCAATCTCATTACCACATTTAATGTACTCCAGGCTTTACCTAGGTAATAAAAATCTCCCTTTTCTTCTTAGTACTTTGGCCTTTTTAAACCTTTCTTTTATTTGCTCAGTCGGTTTATAGTCTACTTGCCCTTTCTTTGTTGAGGAATCATAATAGGTTTCTGTAACTACAATAGTTTGCACTTCAGAACATCTACAATCTCAGTCCATAAAGACTTAAGCTGATATAGGTTTCACCTGAGCCTAATAATAGTGGTAAAATGATCTAATAAAGACACATACGGTTAGCAAAATATGTGTCTTCTGCTGTTTGCATTAGTCCTTTATGCCAGCTGATACTTAGAGATATAAATGCTATGGTAACCTAAGATAAACTTGCTTTACAACTTGCTGAAACCTGTCAAGTGGTATATTGCAATGCATCCTGATGTCCAGGAGATAGGTACTGACCCACTCTCCATTGTTCTTTGGAAGCTGCTATTGTAATCACTTTAGAAGTGATAAAAGAAAATTCATACTGAGTTTGGTATGGACACCCATCTAATGGAAAAAAAAAGAAAAAGAAAAGAAATACTATCTAAAGTAACAATCTTATGCCAGAAAGAGTGTGCTAGTTTAAAGTGCATTAAAGATGGATGTAGATATTCAGTATCATTCTTTGTTATTACACAACTGAAGTTTAAGATCACTACATGAGTCTCTCAGGTGAGCACTGTTATGAATTCCAACACTCGTTTAGTACTGCTGCTGAAAAAGTACTTTGTTAATGTTTCTGTTGACTTTATTTTGTACTATCTCTGGGAGATATATTCCATAGATTTTTTGTTAGCTGCTGCAAAAAAAGATTTTGCAATAAGCTGATTTCTAGATTGTAAGTATTTCTGCAATATTATTTCAAAACTATTCTTACTAAAAATTGAAAATAGAAGTATTATTATTATTTTTTTAAGTAAAGTCACAAAATATGAAACAAGTATAATAGTGAAATAATATTTAATAGGAGCAGATGTAGCATTCTGTTTACACAAACAAAGAAACAAATATATTTATACTAGAAATATTTTCACTGGGTCCTTTATTCTCAAGATACCAGAGATGCAAAGGCATTTTCTTATTCTGTGTAGAAATAAACATTAGGTAATGAGTAATTGTTTATTTTCTGTCTCCAGCATTACTTCTTAGACTAACTGGTTATGGCAATCATTGCTTGTTGTTTTAGAAATGGAGTAGAGAGCTCTATCACTTCAATGACAAGCATTCAGTATTTTGTCTCTGAAACTGTCCTGTTTCCATTTCACCTCTTTCAAAGTATACATATGTTAACGGCTGTCCCTAAACTTATTTGATGCTTTCTTTGGTAAGGACCAATGTTCACATATAATTTATTTATTTCTCCAGTGTATTCTTAGTATCCATCTTTCACTTCCTCCCTCCCTCGTCTCCCTCTCCCTTCTTTCTCCCTCTCTTATAATATTTCTCTAAAAGACCTCAGTGTTGGGCCATGGTTTGTACCCAATGTATCCCATTTTGCTTTTAATAAAAGAAAAATAGTTTAATGTATTGTTTATTCTTATTTTCTGTTAGTATTTAATCATTAGGATCTTTGGCTCTAATATTTTGTAGATTTTAAGAGTCCTTGGTTGCAGTGCTAAAAACACCTTTTAATATGTTAACTGTGCTATTCGCAAGACGTGATTTGGTGTTAGCTGAGTTCGTAATGGTAGAACTAACTTTGCTTGCTAAAATGTTTCTCGATGTAGCAGACCATGCACAGTGCAGATGGTGGAATGAGAGAAACAGAAAATAATCTCAAGAGACACTAGAGTATGTCTATAATGTGCAGTGTGTTGCTGTGAAGAAATCCCGAAGCTCTGAATGAGATGGTTTTGGAGCTGGAAACATTATGTCATGCATGAGGTAACTGAGGGCCCAGGCTTGGCACTGCTGGATATCACGTGGAGATTTTAGTACTCTTGGCATTAATTCAGGCATCTCTAACATAACACTGCTATGAAACATCTGTTCTTAATTTCCTATCCATTTTTAATCTGTGGGATTAATGCTGTGTACTGAGGAACTACTGTGCAGGCTGTATTACATATAACTGGGAGGGTAATCTGGATTTGTGCAAATTGGTGGATGTTTTTAAAAGTTTAAATGACAGTCATGGGAAACACATTTTTCTCTATGAAAAAACTGTCAAGCCATAGTAGTTTACAACAACTGATTTCTAGAGTTTAGTAGTTAAGAAGAATGGCTCTGATGCAGCATGTCTCTGTCCCACCACAGACCTTGTTGCAGCTGTTGGACTAACCAAAAGTTAGACCTTTATCTGTAGCATGCCTTCTTTGAGTCAGTGAGACTTGGTTCACTGGCCAAGGTTGAGTTTCAAAATTTCCTTTTAACTCTTAGTTATACAGATGCAACCACAGTTATTCAAACAAACATTTTTTTAGTTTGTTTTTATGTAATCACCATTAATAAATTCCGGGAGGTAGAGGGTGGCTGGCAGTGTAGAATGGGTCAATTGCAAATGCATTACTTGAGTAATTCTCTACTTTTCTTTCCACAAATTGTTAGAAGAAACAATCCCAGTATCTCTGAATGCAAATAATTATTAGTTAAGCCCTTACCAGATGATTTGTGTAAATACATTTTAGCCTGTGGCTCTGTGGACATTGCTTCCCTTTTTTATATGGTGTGTAATCAATTAACTAAGCCAATATAATTTATCTGAATTCTTATATTTTTAAAACAATGGAATAATCATTAGTATGAGAATATAATGATAGTATGTATTTTGATTATGTTTGATAATATTTTGACTAGAATTTATTTTCAGTAAGCATGGAAAAGAGTTTGATACCAGAAATGTCAGTAAAGCAAGCATTCTTTTCATTATACTGTTAACAAATATATATTTTTTAAGTCAATGGAGTTTCTTCATTTTACATCAGTACAGGGTCTGTCCTATAAGCTTTCTTCATTTTCTTTCTTTGAGATCAGCCATCTGCTTCTGACAGAAGATGTCAGAAACAATTACTATGCTGCACTAAAGTGTTTTCTTAAGTACTCCAGATTTATTTTTGTTACAGCTAATCATAAAAAGAAATGTGCAGGAGCTAAATCAAATAAAGAGGGATTTGGAGGGACTAAGTATTTAAAATTGTTAGATAATATTGTGAAGTTGATATTTAGGTTGTATGCATCTGTTGGTATCTACATATTGTAAAACATTACAATTTACACACACACAAACTGCACACATTATAAAAGCATAACAATATTTTTCTTTCATGGTTCTACTGACATGAGAAAAATACTTCAGATTCCCTATCACAGCCTACAGTGTCATCAGCCATTATTCTTATAAAATATACCTCTGTGCAGAGCAATGGAAAATAATTTACTTTATGTTCTGTTTTATGCTTTTTTCAGTGCATGAAGAAAGACATGTTCATAAGTCATAGGTAAGCAAAAGAACTGGCTTTTCTTAACTGATCCTTGGCTTCAGACTCACTGCAGTGGATGCTGCCATTTGTAGAGCATTGCCTTTGGGCTCAGCTGCTGACTGAACAGATTGAAGATGGCATCTGCTGGACATTGTTTTGTCCTGTAATTTACAGAGTCTTTAGTAATCTGTATAACACACATAGGTACACCAAAAGCTAAAAGCTTAACAGTGCTCTTATTTTACTTATAATTTTTTGAACACCTTGTGTGTTCAATTTTTACAACACAAACCAGATGAAAGTGTATATGAACATTCACCTCTGAAATTTCAACCTTCAGTACCACTAGAGTAGCAGTAACAGTATGTTTTAAATTAGTATATCTAACTGTATTATTTGATTAAACAGGATTATTGCTGCTGGGTAGTAACTTTGTAGCAATGGCTGTGTTCTTGATGATTACTTCCCATGTTGTGCTGTTTCTGCATGTTAGCACCTCAGCATTGCTGAAAATTTTATTTAATGCAGGTAAGAAACTGTAAAACTGAGATTTTTTTATGACATGGAAAAATGCACAGTCTTCTCTTCAAATATTATTTAATTCTTCAACTGTTAATCTTCACTGAAAGGATCTGACACAATTCTCTACATGGTCAAAATTCTGTTTGTCAGAGTGTAACTTCTTTTCTTGAGATATCGACTGTGCTCCCTCTCTATTTCCTTCCTTCTTTCTTTCCCTCTCTTTCTTTCTCCTTTCAGCTGAAAGAGTTTCTGCTATGATAAATGGTCACAGTTTTTGAGAGGCAGTCTCAGTCTTAGGATGATTCCTCTAGAAATCATTTTTATTTTATTTTATTTTTTCCTCCTGTATCCTCAATAAATCATCAAAATCTAATAGAAATAGATGACTAGCTGACAGGTGGAAAAGGTCCACCTAATCAGCAGTCAGTGGTTCTCACATATTTTCATCAAGACCTCAACATCTTTTTGGTCAAGTTCCAGATCTGCTTCAGTAAACTCAGAAGTAGTCAGTTGTAACCTCTCTCGTTTTTCTCAGAACTGTTTGGAAGCTCACTGCTCAAGTAGTACGTGCTGAAGTTTAAGATTATTTGTCTTTTTCTTATTGTCTTTATTCACCTCTTCAATCTTCTGATCTTCCAAAGATGTCTAGGGATCCATTCTGAACCTCCATTTTTAAGATGGATGTGGCTATTTGGGAAATGCATCATTTGTGCATTGAGGAGACAGTTAAATAGCATGCATAGTTCAGCCTATATGCACAAACGTCCAAGGATTTGTAGCATGGTTAAAATTCAGGTGTAGCATCCTGTCCCCTTCCCTTGATGCCCCTATTAATTCCAGAACAACTTCCATGATGACAATGCAAGCATTTTGAAATGCTGTTAGGTTTCCATTATTGCTATCTCTAAGGAAAGTAAGGCACACTTTGAGTCTATGTGCATTTCATGAAAATGAATGATTATAAAAGACTGCATCCAAATGACCTTGGCAGATGTCAACATCAGCATTGCTGATGTCTTTAAGTGCCTTTTCTAAGTGAGAGTCATCAGCTATGCAATTATCCAGTAGTCAAGGAAGGATTTTTTTCATGCTAAGTGAATGATATAGGACTTGCAGAGCTTGACTATGTGGTTACAAGGTTATCATGCCATTACTCCTCAGATCCCTGATGTCAAAATCCATATTTTTTTTTCCTTTTTTTTTTTTTTTTAAACCATCTTGGGATTTTTATCAAAAGTATACAGAAGGTAATAGTTAGATATTCTATCATCCTGAAATAATATTTTGCAATATAGGAAAAGCAACTATTAAAGGTACAAACCTGTATAATGTATATTTATTTTAATGGAATATGCAGTATAGAATCATAGAATATCCCAAGTTGGAAGGGACCCACAAGGATCATTGAGTCCAACTCCTGGCACCAAGCAGGTCCACCAAAAAATTCAGACCATGTGACTAAGTGCACAGTCCAAACGCTTCTTAAACTCCAACAGGCTTGGTGCAGTGACTACTTCCCTGGGGAACCTGTTCCAGTGTGCGACAACCCTCTCAGTGAAGAACCTCTTCCTGATGTCTAGCCTAAACCTCCCCTGTCTCAGCTTGACACCATTCCTGCAGGTCCTATTGCTGGTGACTAAGGAGTATAGATTGGTGCCTTCCTCTCCACTCCCCCTTGTGAGGAAGCTGTAGACCACAATGAGGTCTACCCTAAGCCTCCTCTTTTCCAGGCTGAACAGGCCAAGTGACCTCAAAATAGATAATTTTGGAAATGAATTCAAAGTTCTTGTGTGGAAGTGACTTCTATTTACCTCAAGACGTTAAAAAATCCCTTTTTGTTTCTCAGTTAGAGATGGGTTAACTTAATAAAAGTGTTTTGAAGGTGGTCTTCACTGCATAAAGCATGAAAAACTGTACATCCATCCAAATCAATTTCATCCATAAATCATGATTAGAAATCTCACGAGACTAAGCTTAGATTTACAATATATCTTGATTCCTCTACGATGATGATATTTTAAGACTTATACGCCCTTGATTGGCACATTACCTGTATGAAATATCAAAGCTGGAATCTTTCTTTCTAGTAGTTTCTTTTATCCTGGCTTAATAACCAGAGCTTAAGAAGTTCTTATTATTTGAATTTGTGTGAGTTTACTTAAATCACACATTGTCCATTATTAATATTAGCACAGGGGTAAAGGTGACACTTGTCTAGGATTGCTCTTTCTTGTTATAAGCAGTGCAGTCAGTGACCGCAGTCTGCTTTAAACCTATTTTTGATAACAATGATGTAAAAAAAAAAAAAAAAGAAAAAAAAGTGTTAGCTGAAATTAAGTTGCAGTAATATCAGAGATATTTGTTGCACAGACCATTGCACAGTTTGTTAGAAATGTCAGACTTTGACCCCAAGGCCAGAACAGACATGGGTCATGAGTCAGGTGAATTCACAAACCTGCGTGGAATCCCACTCTGCAGGTGTCTGCAGTACAAGTAGTTTGCTCTCATTAAGAGAAACATTAATTAATTAGACATCCTATCAGAAAATTACCCCCTAAACTGTTATTTCTGAATGTCTTAATATCCCTTCAAAATCCTGTCAGAAGCCATGGCAACAACATCACTAAACATATGGGAAGATTATCAATGGCTTTCTGTAGAATTTTAAGAGCTTTTAAGAAGCTGAGTAAAAATAATTGCTTGTAGTCTAAATGCTTACTTTAAATGCTATGTTTGATATCTGTCAAAATGAAGGGATAGACTGCATATGTTGTTGTTGGCCGCAATATGTATGAGGTAGATGTAGATTAGAGATGAATGATGAGTAGGAACAAAATACTGCTCTTGAATTTAGGAAGTGTGAGGGTTTTTTGTTTGTTTGTGTTTTAGTTTTTTTGTTTTGAATTGGGCATGCTGATAACTTTTTTTGTATGTGCTTGTGTTTCAAAGCAATTCTATTTTATGAACCAAAACTGCAAAGTAACAACTTCTTACACAAGTTGTAAAATGTTTGCACATTTTAACACTGAATTTTGCAAAATTGGTATTGTTTTAGCTATGTAACTAGTAATTGTAATTATGGTTAAATAAATACAATGTGAATTTCTTAATGTTACTTTAGTCCATAGCTTTCAAAAGAGGATTTTAAGTGTCTAAAATGAAAGAAATCTGGCATATCATATTAGATTGATCCACAAATTTTAGGTTCAATCAAGGGCAATACAGGTGAACAAAATGTCTTTGATGTCTAACATAAAGGCTGACATGCATCTGTTATACTCAACACTGAAAGGTCCCTCCTGAATAACTCTATAAAAATCAGTAGAACGGGTTAAAACAAACAAACAAACAGTTAAACAGTTAGTGGGTACACATAGATAACAAATATATGAATAATTATTACCTACTCGAAGGGAATCATTGTGACTTCTGCAAAGGGTAAAATTGCAGAAAATTCAGTGTTCTACAAATGTGTGTAAAAGCGATTTATTTGATATAATATACTGGATTTCTTCTGTACTTCTGGACACAGCTCCCGCCAAAGACTTTTGAGGAATCTAGGCAGGCATTTTAGAGGGTCTTCTCATAGGTTAGACATTGTTTAAGTTGACCAGTCAATTTTTATTTATTTATTTTTTAATTAAATGACAGGAATATGCCTGCCTTGCAAGGAGGGAGATTACAGTGCAGTTTTGCAAGCATCCTAGCCTGGAGTCTGTGCTGTTCAAAACAGACAAAATGACCTCAGAAGGAAAGATGAGCAGTGAGATGTGAATATTTGCTAACACAGTTATTTACAGCAATGACAGTGAGAAAGCAGTGAATAATTACAGAAGGATATTATGAAACAGAGTGACCAGCTAACAAAATGGCTTATAAAATTCATAGTAGGCAAATATCTAGCGATGCATATGGGAAAAAAAAAAACAAAAACTTAATTTTTCATACCATAGAATTAACCTTGAAGTGCCTGTTACCACTCAAGATTGAGATCTTATGGCAATACTAGATTGTCTCATCAAAATATCAACTCAGGACTCAGTAGCAGCCAAAAGGCATACCAAATATTAGTAACTACTGGAAAATAAATAGGAAGTTGATCAAAGAACCTTATTATCCTGCTGATCACATCCTGCACACTGCAGTCCATGCTGGTCTCATCTCAGATTATTTTTGCATTTTGAAATACAAGAAAACAAGGACAGGACCAGAGTGACAGAAGTATAGGAAGGCTTCCCTTTGAAGAACAACTAAGTAGTTTGGGACTCTCCACTTAGGGAAAAAAAAAAAAAAAATAGTAATTTAGAGGAGACATATTACAAATATATCAAATTTTGCCTGTCTTTAGAAATATTTATAATACTGGCACTCACGCTGTGTTGTGCGTAAGTACTTACAAAGAATGCAGCAGTTAAAAAAGTTTATAAACTTAACTGTTTTTAATAAAATGCATATCATAAATTCTTACAGAATAATAGTAAAAAAATATTATGAAGATTTATGCTTACTTAAAATGTTAATTCAGTCTGTGGTACCAAATACCTCTAAATAACAAGCTGTATTGAAATATTCTATGAAAAAACCCTCAAAACTCTTGCTCTTTTATCAGTTCTAATCCTCCAAACCTCGGTAATTTTATATATATATATAAAAGGTCTTGAGTCCTTCCCATGAAGTTGTTCTATATTGTTACCACAATAAACACAGGTAAAAGAGTCATATTTCAGGAAGTGAGTCACAAACGTTATGAAAATTTTAAGAAAATATTTGTTAGGTACCAAAAATTTCACAAGAAAAAATCTGTAATTTGTAGACCTCAGACTGGATTAATTAGTATTTCAAATATTTCTTGACTGTTACAACACACCAATTTTTAATCTGTTTTGTTAGAAACGTACATACCTATAGTGTAATTGGAAAAAATGTATTAAATATAGTTCAGTAACTATTTATAAATACCAATTTATAAGTCCTGACCAGTTTGGAAAGAAGCAAAACTTTCTAATGTAGAAAGATGATCAACTAACATGTGGGACCTAGACTAGAAGCTGAGCTTAAGTTTACAGACTTCTGAAAAGCGTTCTTGTCCTCTGTCTCTCTCTCTCTAATACTTGTCTCTGAAAAGAAGAAGAATAGTAGAAGATTGTTCTGTTGAGATTTAGTACAGAATGTTGGAGATCTTTGTTCATTTATGTGTCTAGCCAAAATTTTCTATGTGAATTTCAGCAACTCTATTGCTCTACATCTGAGTTCTCTATCTTCTCCTGCCTCTTAGTAAGTCTCATGACCCTCACCTCTAAGGTCCTTGGGGAACTGAACTCCTATTCTTGGTTGAGATTTCTACATGCTCTTATTATGCAAAGAGTGCTTTCTTTGGAATTTGGATTCAAGTTTGTGTCAGGTTTGATTTCAGCCCATATATTGTAAAAGCATGATACCAGCTGGATGGCATGCATTTTTTCTTAGTTGCTGCACTACAGGTGTCTTTTGTGCTGAAACACAGAGACGATATTCCTCTCTCCTTTCTTCCACATATTATTGTCTTTTTGTTTGTGCCTTAAGTTTTACCCTGAGTGCTCTGGTGGTAATAATAATATATATGGAGTGATCATAAGAATAATCATCAGTTTGTTTGGTGTCAGAATCTTGCAAAAAGTGAGGGCAGGCTGACTTAGCAGTAGCTGAGAGAGACTGGGAGATTTTGTCAGCTTTTTATACCAATGAAGGATCATCAAATATAGGTTATGAAAAGTCATGGATATGGAGCAAAAAACTCAGGGAGACTTTCCACCAATGCCATAAGGAACGTGCCTACTGCCTTATTCCATTAATCAAATTCCTCTCAACTCTTCTAATTCTGTAAAGTGCAATATAATATAAACAGTGATTTATTTCTACATGGCAATACGCTAACTACTGATATATCAATTTAATTTCTTCCTTGCTATTATGGAAAGCCTTGAACTCCCGAGTTAAGGAGTTCGATTTTGCATTTAAAACAGGTATTGAACATCTTTGCTTTCTTTGAGAAATACTACATATTCTTCACAAAATTACAACATTTATTCTTTGGGCACTGAACTGACAAGTGAAGTCATTAATTAACTTATGTTAATTACATATTAGGTCCTTAGAAAATTTACCATCTAAGTCCATCCTTGTCACTACATATGACAAGAAATAGAAAATCTTTCTATGTATCTGTAGAAATAAAATGTGTTCAAATCTCATAGAGATTCTTCATGCATGGTAATCAAGTTCATTTATTAATGTTTATTGTATTTATGGTCATTGTAAAGGCAGCAGGTATTCTGAACTATGACTCAGCAAATTGTTAAGGCTATTGTGACAGCAGAGGTAATGCAAACACTTACTTGACTCTCTTGTAGAAAGGGGAATGGTCACATGGGTGGAGCATAGGTTAACTGCAGCCCCCCCTATACTGGCTCCTGGAGGCTCTGCTGTCCTGCATTACTCGTTGATTACAGCAATGTGGGGTGTGGAAAGGAAGCCCAGCAAGTACAGGGCTTTTGTTGTTTGTACTTTCAGCTTTAAATGGGGAGTCAGCCTGATAAACTAATGATCAGATTCAACTTACTTCTCTCTCTGGTTAGGCAGTCAGCTCTTGCATCAGAGCAGTCTCCTTGCTGTCTGCTGGTCACTAGCACCTATGAATCTGTCCTTGAAATAAACCATAACAATAAAAAAGACTTATTTTTAATACTTGGTGTTTTCACTTGGCTGGAGAGAGCATATAGTAGCATTCATTCTGAATTTCTTTTAAGCCTTCAGGGAACTAAAAAAGACTACTAAGGGAGGATATGTATGAATAATTTACAGGAATTTTGCAATTATTTCCATAGTAAGGATTCAAATCTTCCAAGTTAAAGTTAATTTACCCTTACAAGTATTCTAATAATTTTAAAATCAGAAGTGTGAGATTAAAGCCACCATACAGTCTTAATTTGGTCCAGCAATGATATCTCAAGAGAAAAAAAATATCTATATAATAAAAAATATGCCATTAAAACTTAGCTAAATCTAATCTGGGATTTCAAACTTTAAAATGTATTTTTCATAACTATATGGTTATTACCTCATGTCACTATAAAGCTGAGGTAAGGTTATTGCTTGTAGCATCTTAATATATATTTTATCTGGGAGTTACATACATAATTCATATTTATTAAAATAGTTTATTAATATGTCCAAGGTGAGTCAGTTGACCCTTAAAACCACAGTTTTAGGCCTTCTAAATGAAGCTAATAGGACTACTCATCTGGTGCTATTAACATAACCAATGTTACAAAGATAAGAATTAACATATCAAGCATGCATTAGGATTTTCTCTCCTTCTCTGTCTTTCAGTCCTTCCTTCTCTATCAGTGGAGACCTGGTATGGGTGGTAAGACCAACACAGCACAGTAAAGTCTACCAGGACAAGACAGAGCTTGCTATTGAGAAATATAACCTGTTTCTGTAGTTCTTAATATTTATTTATTTACTTGTAAATAAATTTTGAAAACTGTTTGCTTTTTTATCAGTCAAGGGGTTTCCATAGAAAACCTATTGGTATGGATAAGCCAAATAGTACAGTAACATATACAGCAACATTTTAAAAGAACAAAGTTACATATTCTTGAGCACAGTTCTGTAGATCTGTGATGAAATCCTTTGTTTATCCTCCCCCCCCCCGAAAAAAAAAAAAAAAGAAAAAGAAACAAGTAAGTCATAAAACAAACATTCATATGATGAATATTGTCACCCTATATTAGGAATTATTCAGACAGTATTTTTGCATTTAGATGGAAAATAGCTCAATAGCTGGAAAGCAGAAGATGAGAGAGCGAATGTTGACTCCATGTTTTTCCAATATTAACTCAGAGAGACAGCAACCTTTGAGGCAGATGTAGCTGTGACAATCCTGTCATTGTCCACCTCAGGCCAGCTCACTGAGAGGAGTCTCCTTTTTATTAAATCTTGTTTCTTACTTGCTCTTTTGTATCTGAACTTTGGAGGGCATCCTAGAGTTCAGAGTTGATATTAATCTAATCTTAGTATTATTATGAGGATAGAACATTTGATTGTTCACATTCATAATTAATGACAAAGGTGTTTAAGGGGGCAGTATGCTTAATTAAGGATTCCTACACTTCAAAAGTGAAGAAACTGCCTTTGAAGGGAAATGTGGCATCAAAACATCTAAGAGTTACATGTTGATAATCCATTAAGAATTGAAAGAAAAATGTCAAAGGCTGGGTGCAAAATGGGAATGATGTGTGTAGGCCCTGGCCTTCCTCACCTTAGTTACCAGGTCTAATACTGGAAATATCCTTGGCCACATGATGTGTGTGTCTTTGCAAGGCTACTCAACTACCTTTTATATTTTTCCCACATGCATCCAGTTTTGCAATCTCCACAATCCCAAAAAATAAATAATATGGGGAGTGTAGAGAACTGATGTTAAGAATAATGAAGTGCTCCTGGTTAGCAATGTTACTCATACAAAGCAAACAAACAAACAAACAAAAAACCGGAAAAGATAATGGAAAGGGAGATTAAGAAAACAAAACAAATAAACAAAACACAGTAGCTACATAAAGAGAAAGGAAGACGTACTGGGTCTACCCTAGAAGTTTTTTGCTGTCACAGCTACTTTGGTTATTTCCCAGATATTTTATGATGCAGTCAGGCCAACAAAGCCTTAGCAGAGCTATAGATATACCAGCACTTGACACGTTAGCATATATTGCTCATTGAAATAAGAGATACCAGGAAAAGCACTTCTTTGCAAATATAACTATATCAATAGAAAGACAGTTTTAGTGTTAGAGCTATGGCAGTAAAATTAAATCAGCTAAACACTTAAATGTCAACAAGTTTAGGTGAACAGAAACTACCAGGAAAAATAAGTAGACAAGGAGTGGGGGCTTGAGGATCATGCAAGAGAAACAGAAAGGTAGAATAGTTGATTGCACATGGTCTTTACTTTACTTTTTTTTTTTTAAACAACAACAACAACAAAAACAACAACTCAGCAGCTGTTTACTCTATTTAAAATGGCATGTAGCAGCAGAACTGATTGTAAAACTAACCCATAAAACATGTAAAAAAAAAATGTGCCATGTTGAAATGAGTAGTAAATCTTACTTTTGGAAACTAAAACACTTGGAGAAGTAGTCTCTGAGCAAATCAGGAAACTGTTCTTATGCTGTGAATACAACAACCCATCTAAAATTTGCTGGCAGTCTGGCAGCTGAATTTTCCCTTGTGAGCTGTCTTTCAGAAAACTAAATATTTAGTGTATCTGAATGGGCAACTGGATTTCTTTTCAAAAAGGAAGGGTCAGTTCTCCTTTTGGGATACGTTGATGTGTAATTCACTTTGATGTACTACTACACAATAAGGTCTCACATATGATTCTATCTCTCCTCAGAATCTCTCAGATTCTGCTTTTCCCCGTAAGTAAAGATCATCTCTCTTATTACGTTTTTCCTCATTGCAATCTGATTACCAGATAGATCGAGGCAGAATTATTGACCTATGGTAGAGTAGTACTCTTCATCTGAAGTAGCAAACTTTCTCTTCTCTTATGTGGGAAAGTATATGAATAGTAGTCTTTTCTGTATGCATATTTTGCCTATGCCTAATTTCTGAGTTGACATTGTTCAGTCCATTCATAATTAATACTTTGAAAAGATGAGATTATTAAAGTTTATTTTTAAAGCTAAAATGTATTTTACTCATAACTAATATTTTAATAAATAAATAATAATAACAAGATCAAATGAGTATAAAGTTCCTTCAGGATGAATCTTGGTAATACAACAATAAAAAAGTGGTCATATGGCCCTGCAAAAGACAGTGAAGAAGGAAGAGGGAGCTGGTGAAATGAGTCTGAAGTGGTGTGTGAAGAGTTTATTCATTCTGTACAATTTGACTGTACCAGGTCTAACAGTGAAGACAGACATGGTAACAGGTTAGTGTTAGACCATTTCACAAGGTGGATATTAGCTAATCTAACTTGATAGCTCTTAACCTTTCTGCCCCACAGCTTCCTTTTCAGTCTCTCTATCCATGTGAGATATGGCTGTCACTCACTGCTTTCAGTAATAAGGCAAGGGCAGGCAATCAAGGCTTGCAGGTTGAAAACTCATTTGTTTTCCTCTCAAAAAGGCATTTTTACCTCTCCCAATTCAGAAAACCAGTAGACAGTATTTGTTATAGTGGCATTGTCTTTCATATATCTGCAGGAACAACAAAAAAGATGAGATCATCAGAGTGCTTGCCACTTGGGAAAAATGAATCTTTGTTAAAGAAACTACCAAAAATACTCTTTATAGAGGCACTCCATACAAAAATTGTTACATGAAATGAACAGTGTTCCCTGCAGTTAAGATAGCTCTGGATAATTGAGATCTGACACATACTTCATTTCTCTAAAAATAATTTAATCACAGTCTGATCAAAGTTTCATAAAACAGATAATGCTTTACATTTGCTTAAGGCTTATGACAGTTAATTATAATTTTGATTATATCACCATGCTTTAGGCTTCTTTATAAGTCAGAAGGATTCCTCCTCATATTAGAAAGAAGTATACTGTAGTTTACTTTTACTTTTCTTTGATGAACTGCCTGTAGAGGACAGTTACCCGGTGCCTATTCACTTGGGTGCATATGTTCAGTAATGAATCTGAATGACAAATGCAGTGTAAATAATTTTTCTGTTTTAATTGTGTAGTATCATTTATAGGCTGATTACGTGTGCTTAGTCAAAATAGACACAGATAAGACAGCTGTGCTCTACTTTTTTTTTTTTTATTATTATTATTTTTATTTTTTTACCAAACCTAGCAAGTATTTTATTTGCAATAAAGAAACTGAAGGGCCATCAAAGTTGTATACAGCCATCTGCTTCTGAAATTAGTTTCATATTAGGGATTTAAGCCTTAGTGATGCTCTTCTGTACAGAAAACTGAAAATGCTCTTTTTTGCTTGTTTTTAAATATAGAGTTGAGTATTAAATGTGTAGAGTATTGTTAACAACACATAGCTTACTCCTGTGTCTCCTCAGATCTCAATTTGCAAGCACTGCTCTGTTATACGGCACAGATATAGTTACAAATTGAAGCTTTTGCATGAGACATAAATTGTACCACTAGTGCTTAGAAAAGTGCTGACTTCCTGATTAAATAATAAGAAGCTTACTGCAGAATATGATACGTAACATTTCATAATAATGGCACAAAACATAATGTTGTTAAAAGCTGGTAGATGAGAGATCAGGTGTTAGGAAAAGCCAATGGAGCCAACTGTGGTATCTGCTATACCACAATATTTCTGCTGTGATACCAGCTCCAACTTGTTAGACCGGCAGGAAAAACCATTAAAGCCCCATCTATTACAGCACTTAAGATAGTCCTATGAAAGTAAAATGGGACTTACCACAGGGTTGTTGATTTTGTTGTGAACCACACGATATTTGGGGAAGGTTCACTACAGAGACTTAGTTTCTTTAAGTGGCAATTAGGCTACTAAATCCAAATTAAGTATCACTGGCATTCAAAAAAATCCCCTTTCAGCTGCTGCATTTCCTTTGTGAGCTCTGAAGTCCCTCAACACTGAATTTTCTGCCAGGACATGTATAGAGCTGCCTAAATCTTTAATTGCATGGCTTTTGCTGTATCCATAGTCTGGGAGGGATTTAAAAACAAGGCATTTTCTCATTTTATCTATCTCAGACTGCATGAGCTAGGAGGTGTGATAAGAGTGTACTGTGTATGTACTTGTGATTTCAGTCCTTCAAAAGGTTTGGATGACTAAGAAACAGAAAAAAGAGCTGGGAAATTCAGTAAGGAAAAAGGGAGAATTGGGTGAGGAAAGAAATGTTTCTTTCCAAAGGCCACAATTAGATGAGCTGTCTGGACCACATGAGAGCCAGGCTCAAACCCCTGCTTTGAAGCAAAGGCTTCAGTTTTAGCATCCCACCTTCAAGAACACCTTAGCGATAGACAAATGGATATCCTGCCATACAACTCCCTTTTAACTTTTCTTTTATTGAAGTTGCTTTATATTCTATAAAGTACATAACTTTTGCCAGACTGTCAGACTGTTACATTTCTTTAGCTAAAGAAATGAGCTAATGGCTAATGCTGCA
The DNA here is from genome assembly GCF_011077185.1 of Oxyura jamaicensis. Lineage (NCBI taxonomy): Eukaryota > Metazoa > Chordata > Aves > Anseriformes > Anatidae > Oxyura > Oxyura jamaicensis. Next base: position 34,325,349 of record NC_048896.1, read on the forward strand.
ATGCAAACTAATTATTTGTTAGTGAGGGCATTGAACTGTGTAGATTAAATTTAAGTCCCTTCTCCAGCGACTACCTTACATAAACAGGGACAGCCTCAACAAAAGAGACTCAACAGCACTGTAGTTCAGTTACTGTGGGGTGATGTACTTAGGGATGATCTAGGTTTTGAAAGGGAATAGAATAGTCAATCCTGACACACTGATCAGATAACCGCTCTAAAAGAGATAGGAATATTTCTTAGTTTTATACAAAATTGCAAGACTGCTTAAACTGAACAAGAAAGCTTCAGTTGTTATGACTGTTGTAATCCTCTTTGACAAATTGGTTTTAGGATTGTTCTGGAGTTTTCTGTCTGATTGGATTGAAGCATCTCTGTCTCTTCAGCTTTTCTGTATTCACAGTCACAGGAATTGGATTGTGAATCTCAGTGTTGGGATGTTTCTGAAAGTCCAAGTTCTTGAAGCATTGGAGTAGATAACTTCTATTTTAACAAAATGTCTGCTTAGATCATGCAGCATGTTTTTAAAATTTGTTTACTTGTTTTTGTTGGCAGGGACTTGTTTTCACTTCTTCTATAGGACACATTTATAACAAAATAAAGTTGAATTTATCTCCCAAGTAATCTGAAAAATGGAGAAAACAGTCTTAATACCTATTCCTGATCTTTTGTGAGAAAGAGAAATCTATCAGAAACTGTTAACATGCCAGTGGAAAGGAAGATGTCAAGTGTTATTCAAATTAAGAATAGCATCAGAGATACTTCTGAAAAAACTGTGGCTTTGTGACTTTGACTTTATTCTAGCTACCATCAGTGGAGCCTATAAACACAGGGCCACATGAGGCTGGTGGAAGGTCTCCAGTGGGGTCCCTCAAGGCTCTATCTTAGGGCCAGTCCTCTTCAATGTCTTTATAAACGATTTGGATGTAGGGCTGGAGGGTGTTTTGAGCAAATTTGCTGACGACACCAAACTTGGAGGAGTTGTAGACTCAGACGAAGGTGGAAAGGCCTTGCAGAGAGATCTGGACAGGTTGGAGAACTGGGCAATCACCAACCCCATGAAGTTTAACAAAAGCAAGTGCCGGGTCCTGCACCTGGGACGAGGCAACCCTGGCTGTACATACAGACCGGGTGACGAGACACTGGACTGCAGCCCCGTAGAGAGGGATCTGGGGGTCGTGGTTGACAGCAAGTTGAATATGAGCCAGCAGTGTGCCCTGTCAGCCAGGAGGGCCAACCGTATCCTGGGATGCATCAAGCACGGCATTGCTAGTAGGGCAAGTGAAGTGATCGTCCCGCTCTACTCTGCGCTGGTACGGCCTCACCTTGAGTACTGTGTGCAGTTCTGGGCACCACAGTACAGAAAGGACATTCAACTGTTGGAGAGTGTCCAGAGGAGGGTGACGAAGATGGTGAAGGGCCTGGAGGGGATGATGTATGAAGAGCGGCTGAGGTCACTGAGCCTGTTCAGCCTAGAGGAGAGGAGGCTGAGAGGGGACCTCATCGCAGTCTATAACTTCCTTGTGAGGGGGCGTGGAGAGGTGGGTGACCTATTCTCCATAAACACCAGTGATAGGATGCGTGGGAACGGGGTGAAGCTGAGGCAGGGGAAGTTCAGACTAGATATCAGGAGGAGATTTTTCACTGAGAGGGTGGTTGCGCACTGGAACAGGCTCCCCAGTGAAGTAGTCACTGCACCGAGCCTGTATGAATTTAACAAATGTTTGGACTGTGCACTAAGTCACATGGTGTAACCTTTTGGGTAGACCTGCACAGTGCAAGGAGTTGGACTTGATGATCCTTATGGGTCCCTTCCAACTCGGAATATTCTATGATTCTATGACTAATTCCTCTCACATGACAGAGAACCGTCCCAAGGTTGATTAAAACTTTTCAGGAAAACTAAGTTTAAAATACTAAGTTTGTTCCCAAATGATGATTTCTATGTAAATGTTTTTGGTTTGTTTGTTTTGTTTGTTTTGTTTTTCCAGTGGGGAGGGGGGAAGGAGCAGGGAAATAACACTGTTTATCATGGCCCTAGCTAACGTCAAACATCTCTGATGTGGCCTCAGATATATATATTTTTTTTTCAGTACTTTTTTGTGTTCATTAGTTTTTCATCCTGATGAACTCAGTCTAATTTACTCAGTCAACTTGTAGTATTGCTATTAGATCTCAGTGCATTGCATATAACTGTCTTTTGGTTAACTTTCAGTTCCCCAGAAGCTGTACAGATCCAGATAAATTATTTAGTGTCAAACTTTGCTTGTATTTCCAATGATGTTTTCTACATTCCCATTAATTGCTTGGGACAGAAATTTTGTTTCTCTTTTATAATCACCTTATTGTGCTTTTTAGTGTGTCTTGCAGTGACAATGACAGTTGAAAAATCCTCCAGTATTTTTACATTATCATTCTTTACAGTTTTATCTGGGCTGTTGTACACTCTACACTTCTTGCAGAGCAACCAGGACACACTATAACCAATTTTGTCATGCACTCATTTGTACTTATTTCCAGCCAATTCAGTAAATCCAATTACAATAAGACTAATTGTCCCTGGGGCTTGGCCATGTATCCTGCACTCAAGATGGACATCTTGGCTACCATCTATCTTTGCTATAATATATTCTGGGAGAATATTCTTTTTTTTGAACAGCCATAAAGCTCTCAGTTTCTCTTAGTGCTCCTCTGACAGTGCACTTATAAATCTCTTTGTGAAATTTTCTAAAAACTCATGTAGTTCTTTTCCATTAATTTATGCCACGTATATATTTGTGTTATCTTTCTAATGACTTGCTCTCAGTAGGACTATATTCCTAATTTAGTTTTGGAAATAGATCCAAGATCTTCTATCTCATGCACTTTCCTGCAGTTACATACTTCTGTTCCACAGTATCAGGCCACAACTTCATGCAATACCTGCTCCTAGCCTCCTGTCTTTAGAAAATACCAGAACTGTGATAGTGTTTAAACATATATCGATTTTCTTAAATATATTTTTCTAGTTCAACTTTGCTTCAGCAGACTCTATAATTCCTAAAACATTCTTTCTGGAGTCTTTCCCTCTTTCTTTATGAACCTTTTGCTTCTAAAGAACCCTGAAGAGCTTTCAGTTCCCAAATCAATCTTTTATTTCTCCTTTTTGTGCTTCTACTATTGTAACATTTGTACAGTTTCTTAAGATACCTTAAGATATCTATATGGTTCAACCTAAAAGTTATTATTTTTTCTTTCAAAAATGGTAAAAAAAATGACCATTCAATTAATACTAATTTTATTGTGGCATCATATTTCAGGGAGTCCACCTGAAAAGTGTGATGTAATAGCCTTTTAATAGCCATCAGTTAAACTTGTTTTGAATGTCTCAACACTCTGTACACCTGAAAAAAGAGAGACAACAAAGAATGAGAATGACAAGGAATCAGCTTGAGAAATTCTATGTTTTTATTTGGCATTTTATCAGTATACTCAAAACCTAGGTGTATCTTTGCTATTACATATTAATACCACAAACATAATAAATGTTATTTTGGGCACTCCTAAAATTTCCTCATTACACACTAATGTATGGTTTCATATAATATCAACATACATGAAAGGTTTTTCACTTTTCTCAATACATCTTTGTCACTATAAAAAAATTATTCACTGTTTTCCACTCACTGACAACACTTAACCATTCTTCTCATAATTTCTACTATTGAAAAAAAAAAAAGGTTATATTTAAAAACCTCACTGATTAGTCTCAGAAAGTTCTTGTGGATCATGAACAAATATTTTCTGGGTTTAAAACTTTTATCATCCTTTATATCCTTGCCTGTGTTAATTCTAGTGAGCGTTCCTTATTTCCAGTTCACTTTTATAATACATTATAGGAGCTCTTCCTTTAATATTTTCAACAAATTAGTTGCCATATCCTCAGTCTTCTTTATCAAATGGGCTGAAAAGTATCAAAAAGATCATTTCCAAATATTGCTAACTCTCTGTGTTTCCTCAGTTCTGCTGATTGTCTCAATAGCTTCAGATCTACTCAAATTCTGTGATATTACACTATGTTTTTATTTATTTATTTATTTTCACATATAATATTATTGATCTAATACTTTCCCCTTTATCTTTATCTTTTATTTCAGCCACTGGATCTTCTCACTGATTTTTTTTTTTTTTTTTTTTTTTTTTTTCTGATGTGTGATTTATTTCCCACAACATTCTCTATTACTATATATAGTCAGGACTATACACTACGAAGAGCCTTGCTAATGTATTACTTTTTTGCTTTAGGTAAAATATGAACAGTTTCTGCATGATCTGCCTAAGTATTTCAAAACACAGAAAATGTCCTTCCACTACTTTGCTCAGCATAGAAATATTTTCTTTATCAGATTGTGACCACTTCTTTAGTTCTTCTTAATATTTTGGTTCCCAAGAATGACCACCTGCATTTACAAAATGCTGCTTTAGTTGTGTTGCCAGCAGCAACACACATTCTCTTGATGTTTCTATAGTTACTTGTTGACGAGCTAGTCCCACTTCAGTAGCATGATAAAACCTGCCTACATATTCAAACCAACATTATGAATTGCCTTGCCATTTTGATTTTATTTTACCATATTGAGAATGATGTCTCAGGAGTGCAAGGTTCCTGGACCTAAAATCCCTTGGAAATTTTGTTGTACTGTTAACCTAAAATCAGAGTCTAGTAGTGGATCACAACTTGGATTGTTCTAAGGAATATAACCACAAAGAACTAAATGTTTCTGACTTTAAGAGTTAAGAATGCAGTGGTAAAATATGGAACTATGTTATTAACTTAATTGCAATTGTTATTATAATTTTTCTTCAAAAACAACGTGTAAAATGTTGAAATGTATATGTGCCAGATTCTCTGATATAGAGTCCTTTTTTCATGTTGTGTATCTTCTAAGCAACACCAATTAATATTTAATCTTTAATGTGTTTGCTTTTCTTCCACCACTTCATTTTATTCACAAATTCTAAAAGCTTTCCTCCAATCTTATTTTATTGTGAGGCATGTTAGACTTACTTATCTATGTCTGGCACTTTTAATGATAGAATTAATTGCAAAGTAATGAAAATGTAATGATGTAGAGCATTTTTGGGTGTATCTGCTGGAAAAGCTGAATTTCAGTTGGATATTCATAGAAACAAAAGAACAGTGTGTTGGTAAATAACTGTAACCAATGGCTATTGTCCCAAAGCTATATAGAACACAACTACTTTTTCTGTGTCAGCTGACACAACCATGACATGGTTACACCACCAGATGCCTGGGCTGCATTTCAAAACCTTTATTGTTTGGTTTCTGCTGTCCAATTTCAGCAGATTGAAGAGACTAAGTAATCAATAAACAGAGGACTGAAGGCTCGCAGCTAGACATGTCCATTAATGAAAGGTTTTCTGTCTGAGAAGACATTTGTTTGCATATGGGCTGAGGCAGTACAGCTTGCCTCCAGACTCATATGCTGAATTTTAGGAGTAGAAGTTCAATCCAGATGATTAGCACTTCCATTTTAAAACTTAGATTATTTTAGTCCACTGCGATGAGCCAGATGACAAAGTCATGTGTTAGCCAGTAGCTGCACTCTAGTTTTACACTATGTGATGAAAGACTTTGGGTGCTTGATCTGCTGTAAGATGAGCTGCTCTTCAAGTGTTTTTCTTGGTGGAAAATAAAAGGCCCTGTGTGTTACAGACACGATGGAAGAGGTATGAGGAGACCAAGGAACTAACAGCTGTGGAGACACAGCCTGCAGCTCACTGTGAAGCAAACCTATCGGTCTAAATGAAAGTGACAACTGGACTCAGACTTTATCTATGTGTCTTGTATTTGTCACTGGGCAGAGAAACTTTTATTCATGACTCAGTGTTGTCTAGGGACTTAGCTAGTAGTAAGATCCTTGGAAAACTTGGCAACCTAATCAAACCTGTAGGTAACTTTACAGGATAAGATATATTCTCTAAGGAAGACTGAGGAGGAAGAAAGAGCTTCTGTTCTTTAAGTTTCTTAAGATTGTTTCAATTTACACTTTAAATATTTTTAGTGAAATGCCCCTATTTTTACACTGAGTGTATTTTTATATAGTTTTCTGAATGGAGATGGAGGGCTGTTACTAAGATATTTTGATATATTCATTATAAGTTTGAATTCTGTATTTCAGATTTTATAGGACTAAATCTTTTTATCCCCTTCTTTTCCCCTTCTTTCCTGCCTAACAAAGTGCCAGCCCAATGGTTTGCTTTTTTTTAAAAAAAAAAAAAAATCAAAAACATTTTCTGAGCACATTGATTGTGCCAGTAGTCTGGGAAGGTCTCGGAGATGCAGAGCTCTGGTCACTTCTGATTGGTCAGAGTAAACATTTAAAAGGGAGAAGTAAGGAAGTAAGGACTGAAAAACAAGAAACGCAAGCTGACATACAGCAGTAAGAGATAGTGCAATATTTAAAATGAGATTTTTCAGCAGTATATGACCTTCCTGACAGTTTGGACTTTATTCTACAAGATCACAAAATTAGTTTCAGAAATTGTTGCAGCAATGAAATCATCATTCTTTGGACAGTTCTACCCTGATGTTTTTTAAAATGACACAAGAAGCTGGAAAAGTCACCTAGTTATTTGCACTGGTGGAGCTGTGCTAGTGAAGCCAGTGAATCAAATGGTTAACCTGCATGTGGCTGGGGTGCAGTGCTTTTCAGGAGTTTTCTCTCTCAAAACACACTATGAAATACCTCAGTCTCTTTACTGTCTTAATCAGCATTATGGTCATTTCTGAGCTCCCACAAATGTTTGACATAGGAATGTGTTGCACAGCGTTTAAAATAGTAATACCAATATAGTGGTCAGATATAGAGTAGTTTTAAAACAAAAGTTCACAAACAAATTAGGAAATGGGGAAAAAAAAAATGACAACAAATACCTGACCCTATTTACCTAATATTATGAGAATGCTGAATATTTCAAAATGGACGAAAATTTTCTGCATGTTTAAATTCTGTGAAAAGTTGTCTGAAAGGTGATTTTTAAAATTTGTCTCACAATATGTTTTTTTTGTTTTGTTTTTAACATGTTCATTTTAAGAAACTGTTATTTCTGGGAAACTTGTTTTGGTGTGATCTGCAGTTACTTTAAGAAAAAGAGAATGAGACTGTAAATATAGGAACACTTACAGTCAGAACCCTTTTAAAAGCAATTGTCTTCCTTATGCAGTATTATAGCTATCAAAATATTCAGGTCATTCTTCCTCTTCCATGCTTGTTTTTTAAGCATAATCCACATCCAGAAGAGTATGCAATCCCTAACCTGGAGATTCTAATTTATTTGAACAGTAATGAATTTTTATTTGAATTATAGTACTGTTGTTGGGTGAGTTTCTAAATGAGCCATAGCACCAGGTAGTAGTTAAATAAATGAATTGATTGTCCCTCAAAAGAAACTGCATTTTCTTAAAACAGAACTATGTTAAAGGGGAAGGTAAATTTAGACAGTTTAAACAAATTGTTATTATCTACTGCTATGCACCTCTGGGTATGAGGGAATGATTATTTTTAATGACTTTTCTTGTTTTCAATGATTATTTAGATATTATTTAGTCATCTTTCCTCATAGTGTATTGCAAATTATGTTCTTCCACAATGATGATATTATAATTAAGAAAAGAAGTTACATTCATATTATCCTTTGTATATTTTGACAAAGCACAATTAAAAAACTTTCTGTGGGGAGCAATAAAATAAATGAAAGAAAATGTCCCACCAAATATTTCCCTTTTGGTATCCCCTGTTAATATTTTTATGAGCCTCTTAAGCTTATCTAAGAGATTTTTAATGCAGCAGGGTATGTTATTAGGCTTGTATTTTTTTTTGCACAATATCATACATTTCACTCTTTATCACAGTGGGAACAATAAAATAACAGACCGCAATGCATTAGCATCATAAAGAAAATGTAATAAATGTCTTTATAACTGTAGTAAAAGTTGCATGAGCACCAGCAGCTGTAACAGAGATGTTGCTACAGCAGCATTTTATGACCTAATAGCACTCAATGGGCTGATAATATTATGTGTGTGTGTGTAATGCCAGCAGTTTCCAAGGCCTAGATTTCAATTCAGATAAATAATTGAAAGCACTTTTAGACTTTTCCATAAAATGTTTAATAAGAGATCAAATCCTCCCTCCCTGTAGTGGAAAATTAAATAGTTTTTACAAGGATGTTTTATGATGAAACTCTAACTATTATCTCTAGGAAGAGAGGGTATTGGTTTCAATTTTTAAAAATACAGTTGTTAGAAATAAAATACGTTTGAAGCAGCCCTTGTTTGCTTTGTCTCTGAATACCAGTGGTAGAGAACAATACTTGTTTTTACCCTAGGTTTCCATTCCATTGGAGGCAAGTACTATAATAATAAGATTTACAGAAATACCTTGAATATGATAGTAATCATGACACTATATGTCTGCATTTCTGTAATGAGAAAAGGACAGGAGGGATGCAGGAGAGTCACTCTTTGGAAAATGATAGGATTAATAATCGTATAGTATAAATGTGTAATTCACCTAGAGTTCTCTAGCTTAAAAAAAAAAAAAGGAAATAATGAAAGAAAAATGAAAAAAAAAAGTCCTATTTTTGAATCTCCTTCTCAGAAGAGATGAAATGCAAAATGGTTGTGGGATAAGTGGAGGAAAATATCATACAATATACAGTTTGAGAGATCATGTTCCCATTTAAAGCACACCTGACACATATTATTCTACACCCGTTTAAATAGGATTTTTAAATTACTTCTCTTAATCTGTTTCACAAAAGCTTTATTTGTTTAAAAATAAAGTTAAAATGAAAGAAAAAGATGGGTTTACATTAACTACTCTGTTAAATGCTTTTGTTTGACACATTAACCTGCTCCTTCTATTCTAATCTGACTATTCTGAATACTTGCATAGTAACTAATGTAAAATAACTTATTTGTCAAACTGCATTTTGTTTGAATATGGAACCTCCTTTAAATGTGTCTTAAAACATCTTTCAAACTGGACAGAACTAGAACAACTTTAAAACCGTGGATATTCTAAGATCCCATTTATTTCTCACTTGGAAACTCTCTTCATCCTTTTGCATTAGCCAAAGATAAAAGCAGGTGGTGTGGACGAACAAATGAATTCTTCAGCCACTTTTTTTTTTTTTTTTTTTTTTTTTTTTTTTTTTTTTCTCTTTCCCCTCCTTTCTGTCCTCCCAGAAAGGAAGGAAAAAAAAGGAAAAAAAAAAAGTCCTGTGGCTTATACAAACGAGCTTTGTTAGCATAACGTTATCAAGGTTACTTTAAATAATTTTATATTTGGATTCTGGAAACGCTGACAAAAAATGGGTGGAAGATAATGCCTCATGAAGCAGAGATTACAGAGAAAAAAAGGGCAAGAGGACATTCAGAGGTAAAAGAGAAGGGAGTTGAAATATACATGTTGAAATCTTTTTGGAATTATTACTTTAATGTGCCTCTGAATTTTTATATTAAGGATGTTATAATAGATCATTTTGATCCTCTGAAATGACTTCTTTATTATTTTAAGTCTAAATGAATCAATATAGTAATAAAAACTATAGAAACATCATTTTTTAAAATTCATATATATGTAAGCAAAAATCCACATAATTATTTTTGTATGGGTTTAATACAGTTTTGGGTGGGACAAAGTAATTCCTTCATGCTAATCAAATATAAGTTGGTATGATTTCATCTCATGCACATTCAAGTCAGTTGAAAGGTTTTTACTGAGGTATTCAACCTTCTAACTGAGATGAAATGTAAGTCACATATCTACCTTTTACTATTTTCTCTTTGCTAAATTGTGAACCCAATTACCCAATTTGGTAAGAGGAGAAAAAAAAAAAGAAAAGAAAAGGAAACTGTGGCAGCTTGGTTATAGTATATAACAGCAACATTAAATGAAAAATTAAGCTGCCATTTAGTTTCAGTTACTCTGAAAAACAAGGCATTTTCTGTTGTTGACAAGATCTGTTAACAATACTTGAGAAAAAAGAATAACATTCTGGTTACTTCCATTTTTGTTGCAGAGAGTTTATTTCAGCTGCATCTCAAAAACAGCAGGAACTAAAATTACTTTATGGTTGCCTAAAGAGTCAAAGATAGGAAATCTCCATATTTCAAAGGTCTTCCATAAGAAGTGTAACTATTTCACAAATGATTTTTTTTTTTTTTTTGCTTATATAATGCAGAAGCTAACACAAATGACCAGTTTGCTTTGCTTTATCACTCTCTACTGAGACAGATGACTCCTTTTGAAGTCATTGCTTTTTAAAATTGTATTTATGCTACTTCCAAGGTGAATATGATATAAATATTCATTTTTGCTATCAAAAAGTGAAGGGTCCTGCTCCAAGACAGAAGTAATAAGTTATTAAAAACTGAAACATCCATAAGATTTTTATGAGTGTTTCATTGTTCTGTGAAAAGAAATATAAAATGTGTCAGTAAAGTGAACAAGCAAACTCAGGTACACTACAAATTTGTTATTTAAGAGCAATTATTATAAACTTCACTAAGTGTACAATAGGTGCAGAAAGGATAGCAAAATGTCCATGTGATTCCTAAAACAGGAAGGAAGCACTAGATTCACAGACGTGCTATTGTGTCATGAGATTATACTGAATAATGTATGATTTTATATATTAAATTATAAATCAATAACTTCTGTTGATTGAGCCATAAGAACCGTGCACTAAATATTCATATTTCTCCAGCCACTTAAATTGGGTGAGCATTGTTTCACAACTGAAAGAGGTATTTAGAACATTTTAATTATAATGGTTGAAAGGATTTTAAAGGAAATGATACGAGGTATGTTTTCCAGATTAAGGCTCTTGAGTTTTGTAATAAACACTGTATCCTTATTAAAAAGTTTATCCTTGTTAAACAGTTAAATATGTAAATACTACCAATTCCACTACCACTTAATTTTCATTAAGGAAATCTTGTATTTCCTCAGAGAGCAAGAACTGATATAACTAAAGCCACTAAGTAAAAAACATATAACTGGGGGGAAAAAAAAAAAAAAAAAGAAGTTTACTTTTAGTCCCTTCTTTTTCTCCACTCCAGGCTGACACACTTTTTCTCCAGTTTGACTAATATATGAAGGCAGTGCTGTTGGGATATTTGCTTTTTTTATAGGTAGCTGTAAATACTAAATTTTCTTGCATTGTGTGCAGCTTTTCATGTTAACCATTACTAGCTTTATACAGGTAATTTCTTTGTAAACACAGTCTTAATGAAGTGGAAACAAAAGGTCTTTGCAATTCTGAGTGTCCTTTGTAAACTATCAGACAGTATGCTTGGACAAATCTTCTTTCTGTCTCTAGAGCACTTCTACTCCATTAATATGAAATTGATATTTGGCTTCACCTATTTTCTTTCTAAAGGTTGCTCCCTTTTTTTTTTTTTTTTTTTTTTTTAATTCTGAATTTGACTATTAACAGGTGTAGCTTCAGCAGCTCACGCCTTGTGGATCTGGTGACAGAGAAAGTATTTGTGAGGTCTCTGAATGGTCGTTATTAATGTTAGTTTGAGAGAGATGTTAGTATGAGAGAGAATAGGCTCGTTCTGAGAAGTGAATGATATGTCCACAGAAAGTATTTAATATACCTAATAAAGTATTTCATGTAGCATACGTCTCCCCCAGCCTTAGTCCCACACTTAAAAGAAATCTATCAGCATAATATGAAGGGATACATTCACTGTTTTATCCAGTGTATGCTCCAATCTCTAATTTTCTTTCCAGGTGCAGATTTTGATTTATAAAGACCTCTGTGATTACTATCTTGGTTTCCTTAGAAACCACCTCATATTCATTCTCCATTTATGTTTTATAAAAACAGGTGAAATCAGCTGAGGTGTTTTGATAAAAGAGTCTGGATGAGGTCTCTGAAGTTACTGGTGACAGAGTTGTCTTGATGGACACTCCTTGCATCTGGTAAATGTTTGTTTTTTGTTTGCTTGTTTGTTAGTTTTCTAAGAAGGTGTTTCTAAGAAGACCTTAATGATGTTTGCAGCATGATTTATTGTAAAGCTGTCCTCTATATTCACTTTTTTATCTAATGAGGCTGATGGGAAAACAGATTAAGTTTAATTTATTTGACAATTGTTAGTACATTGTGTATATTTATATTATTACATTTGCTTCAGATTTACTAATGTTTTTAGTAATTAGACTGTGGTAGGTAATTTATTGATGTGTCTTTACATTTTCTATATTGTTGATTCTTTTCAGAGAAAGCATACTTGGTATTTTTCTCTTGACATTTTCTTATTTATAATGCCTATGCCTGTTATTATGTTGATCCTAATGTAACTAATAAATTGAAGACAGAAAGCAGTTTCCCACATAAAAAAACTGAAAATGTTCATAAAGATTTTAAATTTTCTTCTCTATGTGTGCATGTCTATAATATATTTCCATATATTACTAAAGGCTCAACTGCAATACCCCCACAAAAAGTACAGAATTAAATTTATATATTAAATATTTGTCTTCTCCTAATTCTTGTATCACCTCCTGTGCAATCTGTAGTCTTTACCTTTCTGGTAAATGGCACATAACGTGATTTCCCTTCCCTTCCCTTCTCTTTTGAATTTAAGGCTCGCTCAAAGAAAATGTTTGAGCATATGATTAGTTATGTGGACCAAAGTTAAAATTAAAATATGTGCACACACAGCTTATCATTTTTAAAATCAGAATTGATTATATATTTCCTTCCTGAAAGTGCATTTTATACTTGATCCCAAGTGGTATCATATATGTTTTATATTCCTCTGTACAGACAGATTCAAGGGGGGCAGCTGGGAATATTTTCACTTTCACTCCTTGCTGCTTTTATTTCACCAGAGACCTGGTTAGGATGTCCTTGCAGTGTATCTCCACTACATCTGGAAAGTCTTCACAATTCCACTGTCTGTCTGAAAATAAAATAAAATAGAAGATACAGTTACATTCATCCTAATTTTTACCCTGTTCCATGCCTAAGCTTACCACTAAACACCGGATAGATACTTCAGAGTATCTGTTCTCACCATGTGTATTGCATATATGAATTTAGTACATGATATAATATGTTAACAAAGAGTTAAAAGTGCTTTTTTTTTAAGGGAAGTTGTGCCTAGCATTTGAATAGAGCAAAACCACTTGATATAGTCTACCTGAATTTCCAAGAAGCAGTTCACAAAGGTCACTCACCAAAAGGTCTTAAAGATGCTGAGCTGGGTTATTATTGTATGTAAGTAGAATTATTATTGAATAACTGGTTAATGGGTAACAAAACTTAAAACAATTTTTTTTTGGGGGGAGACTAACCACCACTATAGATTGACAGGATTCAGTATCAGTGCTTATGATGTTTAACATATTTATAAATGAGATGGAGAAATAAAAAGGAAGACGTGAGCAACTGTGGAAATGCTAATAAATTGTGGAAAAAAAAAAAAAAAAAAAAAAGACTGTTTAGAATTATTGATGTACTTCATGATACCAGGCGACTAGACAATAAAATGGCAGATGACATTCAATGACCACAGATATAAATGAAATCCATGGGAAAACAAAACAAAACAAAAAAAAACTATTCTAGTGATAGACTGTGCAATCTGAAAAGGTCTTTGGTGTTTATATTTGTCTGTGCTATGAAAAGATCAGTTTGGTGCTTGGTAGCACTTAACAAAGCAAAAGTTATCATCTACCAGGACTGGAACAGAAAAAGTCTTTGTGCTTGTAATACTGAATGAATCCATGATTTCTGCTCATCTTGGATTAATAAGTGTGCTTTTCTTGCACCATCAAAAATTAGGTGATAAAACTATAAAAGACACAGAGGGAGGTGATGAAGATGATGAAAGGTATGGAGGTAAGGAAAGGTATGAAGGTAAGGTTGGATTTGAGTAATTAAAGATGCCTGGTTAATAATACTGTAGACCATTAGAGCAAAAAAGACACCATTTTCTCCACATAGGCTGGTTGGGGAGGGGGTTAGACTTGGCAGGAGGCTGTGAGACTAGATGCTGAGTGAGAAGAATATGTTATTCATTGCAGAGAGCATTAAAAAATATGGAAATTTGAGGAAGTAGTTTAAAAGCATGAGAATCAAAGAAGGTCAAAGAAGTAGAAAACCATGAACAAGAATGAAACAAGACAAAAAATTAGAAAGTGACACAAATCATCAGCACATTAAAAAGCACATTGAAAAGAATGAATATGCCTGCTGTTTTCTGCCTTTAAGTTTGCAGCAGGGTATTTACAATATATGATCCTGGTTAGAATCCCAGAGTGTTTACAACACATAATCCTGGTTAGAATCCCAGTCTTCATATTGTAGCAATATTTGAAAATCTATGCTGTCTTTCTTTTTTTCTTTATCATTCACTGGTGGAAAAAAAAATGCATATAGTTCCCATGGAAAGTTTTGAAATAAATGGCAAATAATAAGACTAAATAAAATAAATAAAAATTAAAGTAAATAAAAAAGTAACTAAAATAAAATAATAAGATCCACGTCTCTTGTTTACCTATAGTAGTCCCTTAGGTTGGAGAGAACTTTTCCTTTCTGTTATGAGGCATAACCTTTTTTAACTGTCCTGTGGGGTATGACTGAGGTGACAAAAGTAGAGTACTGTAGCTTGATTAACTACTGTAGACCTCCCTCTCAATTTTTACATTTTTATGTCACTCATTTCATTGCTTTTCTGAATCTAAAAGGGTGATGAAAAGATCAAGCACGTTTGACATTTTAACTGCCTTTGGAACTTTTTTTTTTTTTTTTTCTCTTCCAGTTCTTTAAAAAAATTTCTTCCAGAATGAAGTGGTGTGGAAGTCTACATGGAATAAAAAAAGTTCTGTCATCCTAATTAATGTCAGAAAAAAATGACCCATTTTTTTAAAAGCACTCTATTCCCCCTGACCTTCTTCCTCCAAACGGGGATTGAAAACTGTGTGGGCTCTCAAAATGTAGGACCAATTTATTTTCAGTACTCCGTGCATAATGCAGGTTCATACCTCAGATGTCTTTCATTTCACACCTGATGTGGCCACAGCAAAGAAATCTTTGAGTATTTGCTCCTTCTTTGGCTTAAAGTGATGTGGCTAGTTTTTAGTCGTCTTATTTAGCTAAGCTTTACAGAGTCACAGCACTGCAAAATCCTCCTCAAGAGACTGTAGCTGTGCTGATTTTGCCCTCAGTCATGTAGCAATGCAGCTTCTGGAGGCAGGGCTCGTGGTCCCTTGGTCTGCAGTAGGCAGAGCCTCACAGTACCCTTTCCTAGTGAGGTGTCCATTAACTCATCTGTTCTTCTGAGTAGAAAACAGATTATGGGATGGGTTGGGAAACTGCAGATCTGTTATGCCAGCGGCTTATGACATGTTAATTTGAGTTTTAACCAGTTTACACTAATGGGACACATATCTGTAGCACTATGTTAAATCTGGAACTGATGCTGTATTTGTGTTCAGGATCTGACTTAGCAATAAAATTTTTTATTAGCTTTCAAGTATTCCTGCTTTTGGTTAATAAATATATTAGATATTCAAAACATCCTCAAAGATGTAAAGCACGTTAACATTAAAGATGTTTCTTCCCACTTCTACTTTTTTTTTTTTTTTTTTCTAGAATAATTAACAAAGCTGCTACAGAAATTGCTTCTGTTTTATATTTGTAAGATATAAAATAAGCATAAGACAACTACCAGGTCTTTGACTGACATAATAAGGACTCAAGCACTTGACTCACACTCCTTAGAATGATCATTTTCCTCCCTTATATATAAAACATACAAAAACTATATAACAAATATATATATATATTAAATATAATGCTTTATAGACCTGCTTGAAAGTAAATAACAAGAATGTACATTTGGCATTTCATTGAAGAAGAGAGCAAAGTTGTCAAAATGACCTAAAATGTACTTTGAGAACCGTTAGCCACATACATAAGGATTGAAAGGATTGAAAAAGTATAACAGAAGTGAGATCTGGGTTAAATTGCACAGAACATATTGTTTATCCAGGGTTATAATTCTATTTATGGTTTCTGAGTATACCTGATCATATTTTATTGTGAACAAGATAAGAAATGGTGAAAAACACTGGCTTGACAATGATTTATCATTAACAACAGGATCGTATTACTGGCTTGGGGAAGTAGTCTTGGATCACAAGGTGTCTGTTCACTTTAAGTCTAAAATTACGCTGCTGTTAAAAAGGTAAAACAAACAAACAACAAAACAAAATAAAACAAGTATTTGAGATGCAGAATTTTTTATGCTTTGTAAAGTCCTCTTTATAGCAAATGCTTATTAAGCTAAAATGACAGTACCGGTAACTAGCTAAACTTAATTTACATTTTTTACTTAATAAATTTCTTGTTTAGTTTGTTTTATCCTAATTAAAATGAGGGCCAGTATCCGTGAACATAGGCTAGAAGGCTAGTGATGCAGAGCAATGAGCTGGAGGCCACCGATGCATGTCATGAAGCTGGAGGCACTCGTGTGAGACATAAGGAGGAAGGTTTTATGGAGTAGCCTAAGAGGCTCCAGGGAGCGATGATATGCTTGAAAATGCTACCAAAGTATCATCGTCTGAAAATTACTAGAGGAAGACAGATGGATGGGACGACCGACAAAGGACAGAAATCTGTAAAATGGCTGATTTGAGGGAACTGGTAGGCTGAGTCTATCAGAAGAAAAAGCCAAGCATGGAAGCCCACTGGAGCACAAGGCAAATGCTAGGAATCACTGAAGTATAGTACAGGTGAGTTTTCCAAAAGCTTGGTTAGCAAAGCACAGCTATTGCTTTGCCCAAGCGGTTCAGCCAAAGTAAACTTTGAAACCTAAATATCACTCAAGTTAGCCATGAAGTTAAAAATAGGTATTCTGTGTCAGGTGAGAAATGACAGACCAGGAAGAAAAAAATTACACTATTTTCATAAGCAATTGTAGTGTGCTGAGCCACAGTGATGCTGATCATTCAAGTGGCAGACCTCTCTCAGTCACAGGCAAGTCACAGTGAACTGTGTGGATTGTGAACACACTGGAAGACACAGACTGAAGCTCGGTGCCAGAGTAGATTTGTGTGTTGTGCAGCAACCTACTCATTTGGAGGTCACTGTGATGCAGAGTGAATGGTGCCAAACACCCTTCTGCATTCAGCTCAGCACCTGTGCCAAGAATGGGATAAATTAGCCTGCAAGGAGCTGCATCCTGCTGCAGCTATTCTGCAGTGAGGGTCTGAACCATTTCATTTACATATAGCCTCACTTATATGTAGTTCAGGTATGTCTACATTGCACTGAAGACTATGATGTAGGTTTACTTCTGAAAGAGTAGTAGCTGCATTTCACTCATATTCTGTATCTTTTCACCAGCCAATGGCTGTTTTCAGAAACCAGACAATTGTGAAGTTACTATTCATTGAAGAATATTCCTTCTTAACTAAGCAGCTGGATCAGCTTTTTCTGTTATCCTTCTAATTTTCCCCTGCTTGTTCCATTATTAGAGTTTATGTTTGGAATTAGATTGTTATGTCTCAGGTAAATAGCCATTTGCATTTGAATGTTTTACTGACAATTTTTCACTCTTGCAAAATCAGAGAATTTTTATATGAAAAAAGCAGATGAAAAACTGGTGAAAATGCATATATGGTATTTACACTGTAATTTTGTATCTGGCTTTTATTGCCTGACTCTGTTTTCATAACCATATCCAGGGAAAGATTTTATAAAATTTGCCTCATTACAAGTTTTAAATTTTGGGTTTGGATTCTGGTGTATTTATAAACTTTCTAGTTAGATGGCCAAATTTGCTAAAAGTGCTTTGAAAGTAGAAGGTTCCTTATCTCTAAGAGAATGAATGAAAGTTAGTGGGGGAGGTTAATATTTTTATTTTATGTATGACTTCTCTTTCCCTCTAATGTGTGTATGCATGTCTTTTTTAATACTTGTATTTATGGTTATGCTGGGAGATAGACTTGGACTAGAGATTCTCCTTGATTAACAGTATTCTAGAAAGGAATTTGAAAGAAGCCAAAATTGAATTAGGATCCAAACTTATAATTCAATGGTATGATAATCTATAACATAAGAAACACTATTAAATCAACAGGAAATGAAAAAGATTGCAGTTAGCCAAGCAACCATCACTCACCACAGATGTTAAGTGATCCTTGAACTGGATGAATCAATCTAGGCTGCCAAGGTCAATGAGTTGCCATGCTGGAGGAAATATGAACATATGCGGTAGGAACCTAGCAATAAAATGAGCCATGCCTGCCATCTTTCATTAATAGGAGTTTTATCTGATTAAGGGAGGCAGCCCTTGTATCAGCAAATTTATACTAGCTTTTGGAGCAAATTGACTGACGTGGTTCAAAGAAGAGTTATGAAGTAGCAATGTTGCAGTATAGTTGTACACCATTAAGCTGTGCAGAAAGGTACTGCAGACAACAGATTTTAGTATCTCCATACACCCGAAAGTCTGTTAAATAGATAGGTTTAGTGTTAAAAGATTTTGTATGCTACTTTATTTTTGGACAAGTTAAGCATAAAGCTGAGATTTATTTATTTATTTATTTTTTAAAAAACATGAAGTTGGAATCTCAAACACTTTCCCAGAACCTAAATATAAATATATTTCTCTTCACCCTTGTATATTTTTTTTCATACTTAGTGTCTCCTTTGCCTTTCAGTCTCAAATCACTTCTGGTACTCTCATATCTATTTCACAGAATAGTATTTGCATAATGAAAAATTTTTAAGAGATTCAAATTTTATTTATTTATTTATTTATTATTTTCTTTCTGACACTGCAGTGAAAGAAATTTGAAAAAATGTGATCTTTGTTATTGGCACGGTCAGCAGGGGTGAAAGTTAAGTTGTGTAGAAAGCACAGCAATTATGCTTTTCATTAGAACTCTCATTTTCTCACTGACTGTGCTCAGTGCATCATGCAGATGGAAGACCTATCTTAAATATGACCCATTATAGTATTTCCCACATATGAGCATAATAATTCATTGTGTTTTCAGTTACAGTATAAGACCTTAACACTGGCTGCACTCATTTTTGGAGTCAAATAATCCTAGTTACTAAAACACCTAGTAGTGATAATAAGCACTGAAGGGAATTATATTAGTGCCTTTAACCATTAAGAACTCTTTCCCGCTCAGTTGAGATTCTGGATTAAAATGTGATTATTTGAAAGAGGATAGCAGAGAGACTGCTTTAAGGACAGTGATAAGAAATTGCAAGGCTTGCTGTTATACGAGAAGCAGCTGAAATGGAAATTGTTCCATCCTGAATGCCAACACCTGTCATTGGTCAAAATAAAAGCACTTGCAGCATACTTCTGAATCCTTTTTCAGAGTGGTTTTCATATGGGAATATGTATTTCTGAAGACCTTGATGAAAAGGTGAGAGTTGCAAGAGATACCAATGGGTTAAGGAAATCTGTAGTGTGACTCTATGAGGAGAGAGAATTTTTGAGTTTAATGCCAGATAGAAGGAGTTGAAGCTTCAGAAGAAATATGCTCTTCTGTTGGATTCCTTTTACAATTAGGAAACTGTTTCTTTTATCAGTTTCTCTGCAAGCAAACAAGTATGTGTACCAGATACATTTAATATTATTTTTCCCTTCCCAAAGAAACAATTTGCAAGGTCAGAACTTTAGATAGCTGCTTATGTAAAACAGGGATATGCTAACCTGTGATCTTTGTGTTGACAATAAATTTTTCTAAACAGAACCAACAGCATGAAAAATAGTCATATCTCTTTTGGAGGTTTTTTGGTGACCATAGCTATCATAAGTCCTACAGTATATTTTGTATAATCTTTCAAAACTACTGTATAACATGCATTATTGAAGTTCTAAATTGATGTGGTCAAGAATTAACACAGCAAACATCTTCATAGGACTCAGTTATCAAAAAGAACTCATACTTTTTCATATTTTTTTGGAAAGATGATTTGAAAACTGTAGCCTTTACATGCCATCATAGTTTATAGTAAACATTACCTGCTCAGAGATAACCAAGGCAGTCCGGTAAACTATCCCAGAAGAAACACTTGGCTTGTCCAAATTCTTTTACAAGACTTAGAGAAGAAAAGGAGTTAATCTGTACATCAACCAGTGGTGTAACTGCAGTATAATTAGTGCTAGCCATTAATCTATCTTGCATGAGCAGTAATGTAAATGAAGATCCAATACATGAACTCTGGAGCAGGCTGTCACTGGAAAAAAGTTTTTCACTCTGTCTTTCACGGTGCCCTTTGCTGCTAGTAAATAAGTTATATGTTTCACTTGTTTACATTGAGTGACCGCATTGTGGATATTCCCAGGGAGGGTTTTCTCAAGTGTGCTTCGGGATGTGTTGAGACTGGGAGGTCTTGGTGAAAAATAAGTTTAATTTGTTTCACCCATTATGAAAACAGAAAGGTTCTTGAGGTATCCTTCAAACTACAGTTAGAGCTTTGACATAGGGTATTTCTTGTTGATGGGACTGAACTTTTTCTAGCTGTGTACTGATTTCTAGAAGATATAATTTATTATGTGACCATTTAAATACACTGTCTCATCATGTTTTAAGATCTTTCTCTAGATTATGGTCTTCAGTAAGGTACTTCAAAAAATATTTCTTCAGACTAACACTGGAGAGGCTACTTTGAAACTACACCACTTCCAAGGGGTTTGCAGATTGCTCTCAAGGTGATTAAAGTGTGTGCTGCCTCTGTAGCTCAAGTACCAGACAGTAGCATTTACTGAGAATATGATGGCTCCAAAGGTTAGTGACAGGCTTCTACTAGGGCAGCTTCCTTAGTAATGGCTAAGCAAAATGAACAAAATCAACCTCCTCTTTTCAAATTTATTATTAAATATCTAATACTAATACCAGTGTATTATTATTATTAATAATATTGTCAGAGACTCATTTGAAAATGTGTTACTGAAAGCCCATGTCTCAGCTCCAACTAGCACTCAAGTATTTTTAACTGATAATAATTTGGAGGTGTGGTTGAATGCCCTTCTCCAGTGTTATTGGTGGGATTCTGAACACAATCTCAGCTCCAGTGCAAAGCTGAAGCATAGCATTTAATTTATTTCAGCAACAATTAAAATAAATTACTTTTGGAAGGTTCTTTGAAGCAAGAAATCTTCCCCAGTCAGGTACCTTTATACCTGTGATAGTCCTGGAGTGTCTGCCACCTCAATATCAAGCCCCCAGTAGCCAGGAAATAGGACAAATTAGACATGTTTTTACAGAACATCTATACCAAGTGTTACTTAAGATAACATCATTTCAAATGATGTGTTGTATAAAATTACTAAGAAGATTCAACAAAAGTGAAAAGCTGAATTAATCCACCAAAAAATGTTTACATGCAAAAAAGTGGAGTATTAATGATGCTAGCCAAGTACTTCCCCAGTCTTCTTCCAGTAGGTTATCTGAGTCTACTGCACTTTCATAATTTCTAAAGACATTGTGAAAGAAGAGGAATAAGGTTTATATATGAAATATATGGAATGTGCTTCTAAAATGATGATCTATCTGTTCCAAATAGCTTTATCATAAGCATCTTTGAAAATTATCAAAACAGAGATTTTAGGGACAATGATTACAAACTTTAGCAATGAAGAAACATAATGATTGAAAAACAATTGTGGAAAAACCAAAACTCACTGTAACCTAGACTGAAAAGCCACGTTTGTAGGCAGTATATCTTTCATGTGAAAGAAGACACAGCACTTTAAAATGCACAAATCCTCCCTGTCCCTGGAACGAATTGAGCTAGCTTACCAAATAGTTTCTGTTATTGAGAGAAATATCAGATATACTGCATTCAGTTAAAAAGATCTGTCCACAATCAGCAGAAATTTCCTTTTCACCCTGCAAAGATGGATATGCTAGATTATGAATGGGTATGGTTGATTAAGGTATCAACAAAATAATCAAAAAGCTGTTCAAATGATCAATATTTACGTTAATAAAATCTGAAATTGTAAGTACTATATGAAGTTGCTTGGAATAGGAATATCTTCACATCACTTTTAACAGCTGATGTTTAAGATAACCTTATTAAAATGACATGTACATGATAATTATTTACAACATACCAACATAACATATTGGAATTTCTTGTGCTCTCTAGGAAGCTAAATATATTAATTGTTGCTCTTTACATTAATAGAAGAAAAAAATAGAAAGGTACACCATTTAATGTTTTTGAACACAGGCCAAGTTTAAAATTACCCTAAAGAAAACAAGGCTTAACGCAAATCAAATAATTAAGTGTGACCATTACTGATGTAAGGGCCCACAAATAAGCTTATTTATAACTGACTTAAGGCTTGTAGTTAAGCATACTCATAACTGGCTTTTATTCCAGTACAAATTGGATCATATTCTTAGAAAACATTAATGGCTCAGTCACACTAAGGTGCTTAAGGGATGGATTCTAATTAAAAATTGTCTGTTTTTAAGAAAGGTTGAGCTATTTTCAGCCCTGCTAACCTGTAAGGGGCTGTGATAAACCCTCTGTGATGTCTGAGATGGATCCTATCACAGGGCAGCTGAGGTGCAGGAGCTGCCATCCTGACTTATCTCCATTTCCTCCCGTCTCATGACTTTCTCATGTCCCATTGGTGAAAACCCCAAAAAACAGAGTAAGGTACTGCTGCAGTCATGATCCTTGCTATAAAAATAATCATTAGGATGAAAATTTTCAAAGCAGAGTGGCTAAAGAAGCTAACTAGATAGCCTAATCCCTCAAAACATTGAAACCTCCAACATATTCACGTCTTTGACTGAATACCCAGAGTGCTTGCAAATGGGTACTTGCACTGTTTATCAGCATTACTGACATCTCAAGTTTCCCTGAGATTGTTTTTACCATCAGATCTCTGACACTCTGATGTCCATAGCTACCACATTAGTAAGTGTAGTATAAGCATATGTATATAAAATTTTTTCAGTTGTACTTCCAGTTGTAAGTCTTGTAGTGGCAGTTCTTCCACTTTGCCTCCATGTGATGCTTCACTCTTCCTTTTTTTTTTTTTTTTTTTTTCTTCTTTCCCTAGGAATTTTTACAGATATTTTAATGAATATAGGGAAAAACAAAACAACAACAACAAAACACTAACTGCCACTACTTTTGTCCTATATATACTGTAATTGTTATTTGTCTTGTAAAAAAAGAACTGTCATATTTTCAAGAATCCTCCTGAGTGTATTTTTGCAAAATATTTATTTCTGAAAAATGTAAATGTATCATTCATGCTGCTTAGTCCTGTAACTTTACTGCCTGTTTCAATTTGGATATATCCCCACTGATCACTCCTATTACATCTGCTTTAGTGAACTAAAATAATAATAAAAAATATGATCCTAACTGTTCATCTGGTCTCCTTTTCGTTCCTGCTTTCCTCTTCCGCAGGATTGTTAACTTTAACCAGTAAATTCAAACATATGTTTTATAGCTTATTGCTCTGAGAATAGGGATGATATTGATAACACTCCAAGGTGTTTAACATGTGACTTGAAATTTAGATTACAGTCGAGGGAGTGTACAAAGAGAAAGGATTTACAAAATGTTAGAGGCCTAATTAGATGAAGAAGTATTGCAAAACTTTTTAGATGCATCAAAATATGAGATCTTCCCTGATGTTTGACAGAGTGGCTGTTATATCACATTTTTTGTGAAAAGTCAAATCCCACTTTCCATACCCAAGCACAGAATCTTCAAATACTAGACACTTTGTGATGAGAAATAAGTGTAAACTCTACAGTGCAAGAGTTAGGATCATCCAGGATTGCACTAGGGAAGGCCTTTTCATCACTGCATAGCAAACTTACCTTCTGCTTTATATCCTCAGAAAAGATGTGAAATCCCACTCCTTTTTCACTCCACCCTATTTCAGGGGGATGTTTCTTTGAAATCTCTGTATGAACAGTGAATAAAAAAAGAGAGAGAGACCAAGAGAGAAAGAAAGCTTTATCTTAAGGAGAATAAAGTTTGTATTGACTTTGAAAATGGAGAAAAGTGTAGTCTACAGGAGTAAATAGCAGACTTGATAAAATAACAAATGCTCTCAACCCTAATGTGTATACATACAGACATGAAGCAATCAAACAAAAATGAGATTGTGCAGCTAATAAAATAAAGCAGACCGGGCTAGCTACAGCCATATACAAATGGCCGTTGAGAGTTCCACATAAGTTCTGAATGGCTACTGGCAAATATGTACCAACACTTGATCTCTCTTGGGAAGCTATTTAATTTATCTCCAAATCATCTAAGTCCTGGGTGGGTGTTTATCTTGTATCAGTATGTTTCTTTTATTGCTAAAGGATTCCTCTCATTTGACTAGTTTTTTTCCTATATTTCCTCTTTATTTGCAGTTTGTTTATCTTCAATTTTCTTACTCTAGGGAAGTATGTGCATAATTTGTTCGTCAATAATAAATAATGGTAACTTTTTATTATGTGTTGCTAATGGTTCTGTGTAGGAGGACAGGAAGAAAAAATCTTAAAAAACTGCAAATGCACTGACTGTTCATAAAAAAAATGGTGTTCAGCATATATTTCTTTTTTTATTATTATTTTAATTTTTTTCTTCCATATTTACATTTTTTTCTTTCTTTACAAGTATATATGCATACACATAACATTCACTTCATTAATTGCATGTTAGGTGATTTGAGCTTTTCCTTTGTAAAGGCAAAAAGTTTCTGGTTGCTTCAGAAAATAAAGAAATGGCTAAACGTTTTGATATAGTCATTTGATATACTTTATCATTTTTCTCTGTCTATGACTCTCAACCTAAAATTCCTTTCTTCCTAAGTACACTGACTACTGTGAGAAACAACCTGCACCTAATAACACAGGCTCAGGCAAGAATCTCAGTGAAGTAACCTTTTTATTCGCTATTACAGTGGCGGGAGTCCTGCAAGCAGGAGTGCACAACAGAAGTGTATCATAACCTTATATCCTGTATTACCTGATGCTTGATTCCTTCAGTTTCCTCGTTAGCTGAGTATTACAGGTTCACAGCTGATTCTGCAACCTATTGTCTTGTTTTTCTTAGCCATCCTCCTTATTTTAGGACAGTGGGATCTTCCACTCTCCCTTTATCTGCTTAACATACCACCCACTCTTATGCCACTGTTATGCCTGCACAATCACTTTTGAATACGCAAGGTTAGTGGAATTTTCCACTGCAAAAACATAATTTTAATTCTCATACTACCTTTTGATTTCTTCTTTTTAATGTCTTCAGCAACAACTTGAACTTGCCCAAACTGTCTGTATTAGGTAGTCTTACATGATCAAATCTTGTTGCCTTTGCCCAGTTTTGGTAGCATCTTGCTTTTCTGTTATGGTTTCCTTGAAGAAGATAACCCCATGAGTTATTGGCTCTTCTTTTGCTGCCAAGGTCCTGCGACACAATCAGACTGGACAAGAGTATACAGGGCTTCAGGATGTTCAGATGGGCAGAATTTAAGACAGAATCAAGGCTGATATAATTACAAACATAAATAAAGATACCATAGTGTTTAGTGTAATGGCTGTGATGCTGTAAAATACCAGAGTCAACAATTATGTGATTCTGCATTTTGGAAAAACAAAGCCCACATCTCTCCTCTGTGTGTCTTGTTCCATTCCAGTTCCGTGCTTTGGCTGAAGGCATAAAACTTCTAGCCTAGGTGTGGTCCCTGCTAGTGGCAATGAGAATGAACTGCATTCACAGTAACACCATAACAGTAACACCGCCACAGAGATTTCTCCTGAAAGCATACCAAGCACTGCCTTTAAATGTATTAGCCTTTGATCCTCACATTTGCTTTGAAAATTGCAAACCTGTTCTGATTTATGACATATGTATTCACAGCAGTTTTATCTCCATTTGCTCTTCTTTCAGCACTGTCCTTGTCCTTAATATTTGTGCTTGATGTTCACTTCTTGATGCACAAGGACAAACCAGTCATGTTGCTCTTCTTCATTTTAGACTTCTGGGCAGGCTTGTCCATCTGTTCCCTTAATCATTCTTACATGTCTGAACTGATTCCAGACCAAATACATCTTTTATGGTGATGGCTCTACACACAGCTCCCCTGAACTCTTACCAGCTTCCTGCACAATAGCCTGAAGATTTCCTAGGTTTACAGGAAAACACCTTGATGGCTATATTTTAAGCTTCTATTGCCTTTTCAGAGGCATTACATTGAAGAATTATATATGGAATGAAATCAAAACAAGCACCAATTTATTTTATTTAGTCATCTCAATCTACCGTCTCCAGAAATCAGAATTATTTTATTCACCCAGTATGAGGTCTTCTCTTTTGGGCTATTTCTGTACTATTCTATTGTACTATTCTGTACATTTCTCTCCATTTTCTTTTCAACCTTTATTTCAAGGTGATGTTTATATTCTTTCTATACGGTCTGTCCTCCATTCATAATACCTCTCAGCTTCATTGTGTCAACAGATTTTATTAGGATACATCTATATTTCTCAGGAAAAAAATCTAACTTTGCTCCTATCCATATGATTCCAGTAGAGTGTTTCCAGATTATATCTGTGTATATTTTGACTAGTCTCTGAATTAAGATCCGCAACCTTTTATAGTAGAAAGCTCTTCAACCACAAAAAAAAAAAAAAAACAAAACATTGTATTGATTTCACTGTATAAATACCCAGGGCTTTCTGGCTGGTATAAAATCCATGCTACAAGATTCTTGCATATACACATACAATTATGTATATATATAAAACTGATGTGGAATTTAGTTTCAAAATCAGTGGTGAATATAAGGCATGACTGCCACAAAACCAAAACAAAATTCACTATTCAACATATTCCTCACACAACAACTGCAAGAACAGGTTCTCTGCCTTGATCTTTCCCTGGGAATAGAACCAACTCAGCTGTCTGTAACTAAGAAATGTACATCAGTTTCTCAGTGAAGAGCTGGGGTAAATTCAAGCATTGCCTACCGATGAAAGAAGGGTTGTATTAGTGATGCTCCACAGGTAAGGGTGACATAATGAGAAGGAGGAACAATGATAACTAGGATCTTCTATTTGAGTTTTGTTGAGAAATTCCTGAAGACAGACCAATATGACAGGTGTTTGTTTCATTCCTGTGGCCGTACACTTAAAGCTTCAGCTATGATTCAATTGTGTGAGTGGGCAATTATGATCCAATTCAGTCATTTCTTTCCCTCACACAGAGAGCTTTGGCTGGGATATTACCTCACCACGGCTCGTATTTCTCTGAGTTCTTACTTAAACTTCTCATATTTATAAAGACATCGATGACTGGCAGTGGAACAAAGAAATTATTTTGTTTCCCCACAACTTTCTTACGATCTTGAAAAATACATAAAGTGGAAATAAAATAATTTTACTTTAGTGTCAGCGATAATGCAACAATTATTGCACTCCCATGAATATGAAGAGGTGGGAAAAATATAAATGTCACATATTATATAACTTTTAATCTTCAGTCTTTCTGCAATCATAGAGACTGGAAATATATTTTAAATGATTGTTCCCCAAAACAAGCCCAAATTCTGCAGGGCTTCAAAAACAGTGATCTCTAGTCTTTAGTGGTTCTGTGTGGACATTCCCATGACTGATATCCAAGAGAATAACATATAAGCGATTATAATAATAAAGACTACAAAGAGTCTGAGGTGAGACATTTTTAAAGTAGAACAGTATGTCAAAGTGATGTTCTTCTGTTTACTTTAGAGAAGGATTGTATGCAGTGAAAGATGCCATGGGCAGCATCTGCCTGTTTGTGACATTAGATATAAAAAAGCTAAGTTGGTAGTTGGTCCCACTAATACATTTTCCTGCTTGTGGCTATCAATAGAATGTGCAAAGGGTTTAGTTTCCTTTTACAGGCAGCTTGGTTTTGAACAAGTAGCCTCTTATTTCTGAGATACTTTATTTTTTATTTTATTTATTTATTTATTTATTTTTCAAATCAAAAATACATACTCCTAAAAAGAAATCCAGATACTGGTGCAAACAAAATCATACATCTAGCAGTATCAGAAGTCAAACTGATAGCTTAAATATGTACACCATATAAGCTACTGTTTAACAAGACTAGAAGACTAATAAGAATGATAACAATTCATCCACAGATAGGCAATAAATGTAGCAGGGATTTGACAGACTTTCACAAATTTAAAGATAGTTAATATTTAAGTGTTTTCCAAATGACTAGTTTAGAGATTCCTGTTTTCAGGTGCACAAAATTAACTTCTAAGCTGATTCTCAATCATTAGTACTTTTCCATTCCTTCCTATAGGATCTTCACTTATTGGAGATAAGAGGTGAATTACAGTGTCACTGGACATTATGCACAATAACAAGCAGATCATTGACACAGGTTTTTGCATTTATTAAACTCTTGCATACCTAGATGTATAATTGAAAAAGCATCTTCAGGCATGAATTGTTCTTTGTTCAAAATCCAACACATTACAGTTTCTTCATAGTGGTTTGTTTTCCCACTCTGACAGTGTGAGCTCTATTAATAATCTGTGTTCATACAGCCACTGGCAAACCAGGAAAGTAAGTGATGTGGTGGCACAGTAGAAACAAGAGCTTTTAATCACACCAACACTGTTGTCTGGAGGGAAAAAGAGGAAGTCAGTGCTAGATGTGCAGAGGAAGTAGAGAGAGACCGGAGCAAGTCCGTGGAGGGTTTTATAATCAAGAAGTTCATTTTGCACAGGGTTCTGAAATTAATGAGGAGCCGGTGGAGTTGTCTGACAATGGGGGTGATATGAGTTAGCGTCCAGGGATCACAGAAGTTATTCTGAGCCAAGACATATTGAATCGTTCATTGTTTTCTCCTACTAAACACTCTTATAATTCAAATACTTCATCATAAAGAATGACCAGGTTTTCTCTCTGATTTCAGCTTTCTCACCTTTCTCAGCTGGCTGATCATGCTTCAGATAATCAGACTCATCTCGTCTCTCAGACATATATACCTGATGCCTCCTCTGTCCCTCTGTGCCTGTCTTCTCCTTTGTACTGTAGCTCTGGTTTCTACTTCATATTTCCTAGCTATTACCTCCAGTCTTCTTGCATTGTTTTGTTGCAGCAATGGCCTGACTTACGGAATTAAAAGCAGGAAGGCCATACCTTTAATTCCATGCCGCCCCCGTATTTCTTTCTTACATTGTTCTGTCCTCATTCCTTTTTCACTTTGCGGTATGTGGTATCTCACTTGTTAGCTAGAAATGCTCTTTGAAGCTCATATATCAGGATATTACAGATTTCACTAATCACACTTTTGTTTATGACCTCTTGTCTTTTGCAGATTGCATTTCCCAGCCACTTCCTTGGTCATGAGCATCCTATTGACTTAAACGGAATTCTGCCTTATGCAATCAAAGCAGATTTCCCAGCAGGATAATAGCTCAGAGTTTTGACCTTCTTCTCTGAGTTTTAGCATTAAAAAACAGAGTGTATAATATGTACAGAATTATACTTATCAGCCGGGAGTGCTGCCTGATTGCAAGGCTCTCTTACGTAAAAGCATTTAACACTGACTGTGGAGAAGCAAGATGTAAGTGGGTAATAGCCACAATGGAGAATAACTAAAAATATCTTGGAACAAGCAACTTCAAATTTTACTTTTCTGTGTCTATTCTTCAAATAAAACAATCAAATGCAAGATGTTCAGGAATAATTGTTTGGATAATTGTCTCTATCCTTTTCTTGAAGACAAAAGAAAAGCAAGATAATCACAGAATTTTCAGAAGACTTAGTAACACACAAGTCAAATGGATTTATCAATAGAAACAGAAGTGCACCTTTTTGGAGTTAAGAGAAAAAAAGTATCCTGGCCCCACTGGGCTTTAAAAATGATAAATCTTTGGCACAAGGAAGGGCTTTTTTAAATTAAATTTTCTTTGCAACCTAAGGCTTTTTTGATTTATACTATCTAGCCCCAAGCAAGGGTCTTAATTATTTTTGATTTATTTCCTTCATTCCTGAGAAAGGTCTTTCAGTTTTTCTTTATTATTATTATTATTTCAGGCTTTCTTCTCCTTCTCTAGGCATATCTATATATTTTTTAGCTCCTTTACTACTAGCTTTTCATGTTTTCTTTCATTCTGAGGTGAAATAGGCTAAAGCCTTCAGGTCTGACTCAAGCAAGTCTGGGCTTGTTTTTAAGAAATGTAATGCTAGATTTGAGTCTTTTTTCTCTTAATTTCAATTTGTTTATTTTTATTTTTATTTTCCATAATTTCTATTACTTTGCTATAAACGTGTGTTGTGCCATCTTTTCAAGCAAAAAGTTTCCTTTGGTTAATGAGGACTTTTTTTATTTATTTTTTATTTTTATTTTTTATTTTTATTTTTTTATTTCAATTGCTATTTTTAGGTAAAATATGCTGTACAAGCTTTGCAACATTTTCACTTGGAGATAAAATGGAGTTTTATCAACTGTTTTCTATTCTTAATGAGATATAATTCTGCTTTCATTTTATATAAGGAAAGATATAAAAGGCAATATAAAAAAAATACTTTTTATCTATATAAATGAAAAGAGTGTCTCTCTTTTGCCCTAGACACTTTCAGAAAAATGGGAGGAAAAAATATGTGCACAGCAAGCTCAGAAATTAGAGCAATCTCCACAACTGCAAAACCTTCATTCAGAGAAGGGAATTGAACCTTTCTCTCTTCAGATTCAGCAAGCTTTGGATGTTATATAAAAGGAAGAGCTATTTTTGAGGAGTGTTGATACTTTTCTAGCCCTGCCATTGCAGGTTCCTGTGAGATGTCTTGCCTGAAATGGGTTTGTCCTCTTGGGCTGAGGTGTCAGCAGCACTTCGGGTTGCTCAGCTTGTACAAGACCAGGCAGTTCTGCCAAAATGCAGAACTGTTAAAAGGAACACACTGGGGAATTGAGGTAAACCTCTAGAGCTTACTGAGCAGGAGCTTTTAGTATCCTCATTTTGGACTTCAGTACCTATTTTCTCCCTAAGTCCTGCTGAAAGTGCCCAGGAGCTTTTTTGTATTACACAGTTGATCCTGTACCAGAAAGGTAAAGAAAGTGACACCTTCAAATTACTTTAAATATGTGGCAAAAGCAAATTTATTAAAGATTATTTAGACATTAGACAAGAACTCTCTCTCTATATACCTGGAGATAATTTTTAGATGTGTGCTTTTTGATTTTTCATTTGGCTTTACATTCATATATTTCCTTTATGAGTAACAATTCTAGTGAGGTATTTTTATTATGGTGCCAGTGCTACCACCTCATGCTGAAGGTTATTGCAGGTAGAAGGGGTTATACTGTAGCAGGGAAAATCTTGTCAACAAATCCTGTGGTTCTGTTGGAGTTTTATGTTGGAAGAAGCACCCAGGTAGCTACAAACACAAAAACATCTGTTTGTGCCTGTCATTAGACAGTCATTAGATTGTATCCCATTCTGTTAAGCTCTGAATTGGTTAGAAGCTTGATTAGGGTCTCTATCCAGAAATGAAGCTACAGAATATATATTAAAAAAAAAAAAAAAGTAATTGTTTTGCAGATCTGCATTAGAGAGCTGAGTCCCTCAGTACACTGGTTTATGCTGACAAAAAGAATGAGTTTTGCTCCCCATCGCACCCCCTCACATTATCTGCTTCTGAAGTTCAAACACTGAGGAAATACTGAGCAGTGCCTTTCCATTTGAATCATGAGTTTTTATACAAAAGAGGATGAGAAAGCCAGGTTCCACAGGACTTGGACTTCGGGTGTATAATGTCTGCAGGCCAAAACCAAATATAGAATTCAACTTAACAGTAATAGTAGGAACATACATGTCTAATGCCAATTTTTTAGTTCAAATTAAAAATATTTTCACTGCATCTATAAAAACCTGTGGCTATAAGTACTTTGTGTGTATTGAACACTGTAACCTGATTTCTCTTTTCATGAGAAATTCAATGGCAGCATTTGTCACTGCAATAAGTACAAGATGGAAAATATTGACATTGATATATACCATAACAGGATCAAGAGAAGCTTTTTCTTTTATAAAACTGAATATTTGGTTTCTATATTAACATTTTAAATACCCTTAAAAGTATTTTTTTTTTTTTACATAAAAGATCAATTTTATATAAAAAACTGCTCAGAATAAAAAACTTAAACCCTTTCTCAGTAAAGGAATATTATTCAGTACTATGACACAAATACTAATTATAAATACTTTTTTCCTAAAAAAATGTAAAAAGTCAAGGTCTAAAATTATCTAAATCTGTGATATGTTCTAGACAACTTTTTCTAGTCATTGTATAGTTAATGATTAAGAGAAGGATTTTTGAAGCAGAAGACTTGTGAAGCACTGATACTCATTTCAGTTCCAACTACATATCAAAGATACCAGTTAAGACCTGATGCAGAAGGGCAAAACATCCACTGCCTTTGCTGAAAACAGTTATAATCTAAAAGAAGGATTTTGCGTGATCTTACTGAAGATTAGCCCAGCCCCAGACATAAAAAATAACATGATCAGTACCCAGTCACTTGACTTCACAAGAAGTCAGAGGCAGCATTTTTGCAGCTGTGTAAGTGCCTAAAAAGCAAACCAGCAAAATTAAAATAAAATGCAGAAGAACAAAGGGGAAGAAACATAACTTTTTGCCATGTCTTCACAATGACTGAAACTAGATTGACAACTTCAGGCCCAGGGCCTGAAGTTAACTTCAAGCCTTATGAAATTGTGTTTAAACATGTTTTGATGAATGTTGTTCAAGACAAAAGGTCTTAGGGTGGTATACAGTAATACTACTCTAATACTACCAACAAGTCAAGGCAGCAAAGGAAAATGCTATGGCACCTGAAACTACTATAGAAATTTAATCATTGTAGTAACTTGACAGATTTATAACAAGATGGATTTTTAGGGGGGTTATTTTTGGTAAAAGTAGATTTTTTATTATTATTTTTATTAAAAAAATGTTTAGTGATGTGGGATTTTTAGTAGGGAAATTACAAGGGGACAAATGTATTCTGATACAAAGCATGAGAAACCCAGAGTGGAGGATGGGATCTGCTGTGTAGGACACGTAGACCATGTAGACTGTGGAAGTGTATACAAAGTAAAATTCAAGGCAAAGCGTCTGTGATTGCTCATTCATGCAAAGATGAGGTTAATTCAGGAAATACCTTTGCCAGTTATATAGATTATTTTATTTTATTTTATTTTAATCATTATGATAAATTAGGCTTTAGTGGTCCAAAGAGGAAGAGTAGCAATGTATTGCCAGGATGGCTTTACTTTCTTTTTAGCCTTCTGTATGTACAGAACATAGCCCTTTGAATTTCCATACAGAGGAAAGGCTAAAACACAGAGATCAGTGATTCCAGGGTAAAAGCCCTCATGCCACTGCCTGTAAAAGAGAGTGTGGATAAGCTGAGAGTTGCAATGCATTTGCACATTAATAAATGTGAAATTGCTCTGAGCAAAAGCTTTGCAGTAAGGTAAGGAAAGACTCTACTTTATATCAAATTATATTTGTGGGATGGACCTACAGACATCTTAGATATCCCACCAGTCTGCTACTAGTACAAAGCTATCTTAATCTGCTCTTAGGATTGAATGACACAAAGAACGGTTGTTCTCTGGATACCCAATACCCTGAACTGGTGGAAGGGGATGGGGAGAGAGATGTGGCCCTCACTATCCATGAAGAAATGGTTGGTGACCTGGTACGGCACTTGGATGTGCACAAGTCGATGGGGCTGGATGGGATCCACCCAAGGGTACTGAGAGAACTGGCAGAGGTGCTGGCCAAGCCACTTACCATCATTTATCAACAGTCCTGGCTATCGGGGGAGGTCCCAGTTGACTGGGGGCTAGCAAATGTGATGCCCATCTACAAGAAGGGCTGGAGGACTGACCCGGGAAACTACAGGCCTGTCAGTTTGACCTCAGTGCCAGGGAAGCTCATGGAGCAGATTATCTCGAGAGTCATCACGCAGCACTTGCAGGGCAAGCAGGCAATCAGGCCCAGTCTGCATGGGTTTATGAAGGGCAGGTCCTGCTTGATGAACCTCATCTCCTTCTATGACAAAGTGACGCGCTGGGTGGATGAGGGAAAGGCTGTGGATGTGGTCTACCTTGACTTCAGCAAGGCTTTTGACACCGTTTCCCACAGCATTCTCCTCAAGAAACTGGCTGCTCTTGGCTTGGACTGGCGCACACTTCGTTGGGTTAGAAACTGGCTGGATAGCCGGGCCCAAAGAGTCGTGGTAAATGGAGTCAAATCCAGTTGGAAGCCGGTCACTAGTGGCGTTCCCCAGGGCTCGGTGCTGGGGCCGGTCCTCTTCAATATCTTCATTGATGATCTGGATGAGGGCATTGAGTGCACCCTCAGTAAGTTTGCAGATGACACCAAGTTAGGTACGTGTGTTGATCTGCTCGAGGGTAGGAAGGCTCTGCAGGAGGATCTGGATAGGCTGGACCGATGGGCTGAGGTCAACTGCATGAAGTTCAACAAGGCCAAGTGCCGGGTCCTGCACCTGGGGCGCAATAACCCCAAGCAGAGCTACAGGCTGGGAGATGAGTGGTTGGAGAGCTGCCAGGCAGAGAAGGACCTGGGAGTGATGGCTGATAGTCGGCTGAATATGAGCCAGCAGTGTGCTCAGGCAGCCAAGAAGGCCAACAGCATCCTGGCCTGTATAAGAAACAGTGTGGCCAGCAGGGCCAGGGCGGTGATCGTCCCCCTGTACTCGGCTCTGGTGAGGCCGCACCTCGAGTACTGTGTTCAGTTTTGGACCCCTCGCTACAAGAAGGACATGGAGGTGCTTGAGCGAGTCCAGAGAAGGGCTACGAAGCTGGTGAGGGGCCTGGAGAACAAGTCTTACGAGGAGCGGCTGAGGGAGCTGGGCTTGTTCAGCCTGGAGAAAAGGAGGCTCAGGGGTGACCTTATCGCTCTCTACAGGTACCTCAAGGGAGGCTGTAGCGAGGTGGGGGTTGGTCTGTTCTCCCACGTGCCTGGTGACAGGACGAGGGGGAATGGTCTTAAGTTGCGCCAGGGGAGTTTTAGGTTGGATGTTAGGAAGAACTTCTTTACCGAAAGAGTTGTTAGACACTGGAACGGGCTGCCCAGGGAAGTGGTGGAGTCACCATCCCTGGAGGTCTTTAAAAGACATTTAGATGTAGAGCTTAGGGATATGGTTTAGTGGGGACTGTTAGTGTTAGGTCAGAGGTTGGACTTGATGATCTTGAGGTCTCTTCCAACCTAGAAAATTCTGTGATTCTGTGATTCTTTGAAAGGGTACATGGAGTGCTGTTATTTGTCAAAATGTGACGTAAATATGGAAGGTAATAAATCAGAGAAGGCAGTTTTGAGTGGTGTAAAAGATGTCCCTATTTTATTTGATGGCACCACATAAACAATGTGAATGCAAGCTCCAGAACTATTCTGCAACTGGAATAAAGAGTACAGAGCTCTTTCTGGATCTTAATAAAAATGACACAACAGCAAATAGTAAAATTGGTTTTAATAATAAAACAGAAATATGAAGAGAAATATATACATTAAATCTTACATCCCTACAGGTGAGGAAATCCCAGGTGGACAGCCACAGCATGCTGTGCACATCCCATTCATGGTGAGGTTCACCTTCTCCCCTATACTGTTCCTCTTCATATCTAGTGTAACAAACAAAACTATATATCTTGTCTGGAGAGGTAGGAATTTTATCTCTTTCTTAATGCCCACCAGAGTATATCTATCTATACATCTCTTGGATCTGTATCTAGGAACAACATGTATCCAGGGTATTCCAGCACATTCCTTTACATTGTTATATATATATGGGGTTATACTGTGATCACTCATGCTAGCATATGAGCTTTTCAAGCCCTGAGTACAGGACCCTGCAGAGCAGACATGGCTTGCTCAGGATCACTAACTCTTTGAATATAACTCCTTCCACAAGACTGCCAATACACAGGATCAGATCTACAAAACAGAAAAAAATCATAGGCAAATAAAATACAGATGACAGGTATGTAAGTTCATATTATGACAACAGGGTATTGATCAAAATAGAATGGCAATAGCTGGACAGAAGTCAAGAAAAAACAAACAAACAAACAAACAAAAAAAAAAAACAGGATAATAATAATAAAAAAATAGATGTTAAAGGATTGTATTCACCCTTAGGTTATACTGCTAAATATACATAATTCATCCCATGTAGAATAATTTAATTTAAAGTAAATGAAGTATCAGGGTAAGACATTAAGGCTAGTTGCTAAAGAAGAAAACTAACTAAAGCTGAGTAAGCTCATGTTTTATAAGCAAATACATAGACAGAGCCTTTCTGCACTTAAGGTCATTTGCACTACAACCAAAGTTACAGTCCTATTGAACCTGTAGAGTTATCTGTAGTTTATCTTTGGCCTCATCTGATTAAAATCCAAAATGTTAAACCTTGCTTTGATATAACTGGGAGTTGGAATAGCACTCTAAATTTACCTTAGACCAAGACTGCAATATTGGTTCCTGAGGATGTAGTGAAAAGCTTGAACAGCGTTAGTGAGATGATTCTTTCTTAATTCAGAAGAACTACATGGATCCAGAAAATGCTAAAGTGTTATCATTACCCTGTCTCTATGTAATATTAAGCAGTTAAACATGGATCAAGGTTCTTATTTGAGGAATCTCACTGCTTACTCCTGTAGAATACATAATAAGGGAAAAAATGAGAAATGTAATGCATACCATGAACAAAAGAAGTATATATATAGAATCACAGAATCACAGAATCACAGAATTTTCTAGGTTGGAAGAGACCTCAAGATCATCAAGTCCAACCTCTGACCTAACACTAACAGTCCCCACTAAACCATATCCCTAAGCTCTACATCTAAACGTCTTTTAAAGACCTCCAGGGATGGTGACTCCACCACTTCCCTGGGCAGCCCGTTCCAATGTCTAACAACCCTTTCGGTAAAGAAGTTCTTCCTAACATCCAACCTAAAACTCCCCTGGCGCAACTTAAGCCCATTCCCCCTCGTCCTGTCACCAGGCACGTGGGAGAACAGACCAACCCCCACCTCGCTACAGCCTCCCTTGAGGTACCTGTAGAGAGCGATAAGGTCACCCCTGAGCCTCCTTTTCTCCAGGCTGAACAAGCCCAGCTCCCTCAGCCGCTCCTCGTAAGACTTGTTCTCCAGGCCCCTCACCAGCTTCGTAGCCCTTCTCTGGACTCGCTCAAGCACCTCCATGTCCTTCTTGTAGCGAGGGGCCCAAAACTGAACACAGTACTCGAGGTGCGGCCTCACCAGAGCCGAGTACAGGGGGACGATCACCGCCCTGGCCCTGCTGGCCACACTGTTTCTTATACAGGCCAGGATGCTGTTGGCCTTCTTGGCTGCCTGAGCACACTGCTGGCTCATATTCAGCCGACTATCAGCCATCACTCCCAGGTCCTTCTCTGCCTGGCAGCTCTCCAACCACTCATCTCCCAGCCTGTAGCTCTGCTTGGGGTTATTGCGCCCCAGGTGCAGGACCCGGCACTTGGCCTTGTTGAACTTCATGCAGTTGACCTCAGCCCATCGGTCCAGCCTATCCAGATCCTCCTGCAGAGCCTTCCTACCCTCGAGCAGATCAACACACGTACCTAACTTGGTGTCATCTGCAAACTTACTGAGGGTGCACTCAATGCCCTCATCCAGATCATCAATGAAGATATTGAAGAGGACCGGCCCCAGCACCGAGCCCTGGGGAACGCCACTAGTGACCGGCTTCCAACTGGATTTGACTCCATTTACCACGACTCTTTGGGCCCGGCTATCCAGCCAGTTTCTAACCCAACGAAGTGTGCGCCAGTCCAAGCCAAGAGCAGCCAGTTTCTTGAGGAGAATGCTGTGGGAAACGGTGTCAAAAGCCTTGCTGAAGTCAAGGTAGACCACATCCACAGCCTTTCCCTCATCCACCCAGCGCGTCACTTTGTCATAGAAGGAGATGAGGTTCATCAAGCAGGACCTGCCCTTCATAAACCCATGCAGACTGGGCCTGATTGCCTGCTTGCCCTGCAAGTGCTGCGTGATGACTCTCGAGATAATCTGCTCCATGAGCTTCCCTGGCACTGAGGTCAAACTGACAGGCCTGTAGTTTCCCGGGTCAGTCCTCCAGCCCTTCTTGTAGATGGGCATCACATTTGCTAGCCCCCAGTCAACTGGGACCTCCCCCGATAGCCAGGACTGTTGATAAATGATGGTAAGTGGCTTGGCCAGCACCTCTGCCAGTTCTCTCAGTACCCTTGGGTGGATCCCATCCAGCCCCATCGACTTGTGCACATCCAAGTGCCGTACCAGGTCACCAACCATTTCTTCATGGATAGTGAGGGCCACATCTCTCTCCCCATCCCCTTCCACCAGTTCAGGGTACTGGGTATCCAGAGAACAATTGGAATTGCCGTTAAAGACTGAGGCGAAGAAGGCATTAAGCACCTCCATATATATATATATATGTATTAAAGAAAAAAAAATATGAAATTGAAGATTTATATAAGACAAATGCAATCAAAACCTGTTGGCTATAGAAAGGCTACTAGCTATAGCTCTAGCTTTGCTAACAAAGCCATGTGAGCAGGGAAGAATTAGTGTCAGCCCTGAAATACAGCCTCTGAAAACAGTGGTGCCTGTTCTAATTTTGATGAAATAGTTAACCGGAAAGAGATGTTTAGGTAGGATAATAAATTGTTAGTGAAAAATGTGCTTTTTGTTATGTTCCCAGAATTCAAGATAGTTTATCAGTCACATACTTACACCTAGTGGATACTTCTACTTGACAGGTAGACTCTTGCAGCTATTCCTTCAGGTCATGATGCACTTTTGTGTTATATGTTTTCTGATGAGTCTTTTTGGTTCTTCTTCAGCTGGTCTTCCTCATTGGAGAGGTAGCTGGTCTATCTATCTGCTCACATGCAGGATTATTTATGAAGTAAAAAATGGCAGAAAAAGTAAAATAGGTACAGAGAGGAGTTACAGGAAAGGGGATGAGGCAGAAAGGGATTCTTGATAGTAATAGGGAAAAGTACTCTGTTGCTCTATGCATCGTAACAATGAAAGATCACCAACACAGACAGGTTTGGCAATACAGCAATACCAAGATGGCTTTCTCCTTGAGATTGTTCAGGAGCCCATTTCAGTCATTCTGGACAGTGTATCAGAAGAACATAATAACAGGTAGAATAGACCATTTTCTCATTATCTGCTCACATTAAGTTGGCTTAATGTTTAAAACAATGTCTGGTCTATTAAAAATAACACATCTTACCACTCTTTACTGTACCTGAGATGAATACACTCTGTATGGTAACAGTAAGTTACTCAATTTGCATCTGACTGTTTTCTACTTTTGATGTTTCTAACATTATTCATTTTTTACAAGCTACAGTAGCATTTATGAAAGTTTCATCTGCTTCCTACATTCAGGTTCAACATTAGTAACTTAAATCTGATTACTATTAGAGTAGTAAGACATGGTAGAATCGGTATAATTACTTGAATTTTATAGTATAAGTACTTGAAATATTTGACCATGTAGGTTCTGATCTGAGTGTGCTGAAGCTTCTTGTGTAAGAACTGGATTAAATGAGGTTATATTTGCCTTGACAACTTGCATTCAGAATACAGAATTTCATATCCTCAGGTATAGAAGGAGGAAAAAGGGGGAAAACAATTCTGCCAATTCAGTTTCTGACAACTAGCTGTCTTTCCTTATACCCACATTGAGAATCAAACTAAGAATCTCTAGAGAGCCAAGAAAAATGTTATTCACCCTCTTACTCAAACTGAGCAATTGCCTGTCCTAGTGTCTGACATATTATTAGACTTCCCATTAGCATAATGTATAGGTGAGTAGATTTTACTCCTTTAGTTATTGTATTTTCTGGAAAAAAAACAAACAAACAAAAAAAAAAAAACTGGGGAGCTGCTTCAAGTGTTTCTGTGTATATTTGTCCTTTCTGAAGTAATCTTGCTGGGCTAGCAGACTATTTTTCCCCCTAAAACCTAAGTTCCATTAAATTAGGTTAAATTTATATGCTGTTCAGTGAAAAGTGATTTTAAACCTACAAATGATTTAAGCATTAAAAAAATATATATTTTTCATATCATAGAATCATTAAGGTTGGAAAAGACCTCCAAGATCATCTGGTCCAACCATCACCCTGCTACCAATGTCACCCACTAAACCATGTCCCTAAGCACCAGGTACAACCTTTCCTTGAACACTCCGAGGGATGGTGACTCTACCACCTCCCTGAGCAACCAGTTCCAATGCCTGACTACTCTTTCTGAGAAGAAATGTCTCCTAATTTCCAATCTAAACCTCTCCTGGAGCAACTTGAGGCCATTCCCTCTTGTCCTATCACTAGTTATCCATGAGAAGAGGCTGACCCCTAGCTCCCCACAACTTTGTTTCAGATAGTTGGAGAGAGCAATAAAGTCTCCCCTGAGCCTTCTCTTCCCCAGACTAAACAACCCCAGTTCCCTCAGCCGCTCCTCAAAGGACTTGTGTTCCAGGCCCTTCACCAGCTTCGTGGCCCATCTCTGGACACTTTCCAGGGCCTCGTTGTCTGTCTTGTACTAAGGGGCCCCAAACTGAACACAGTACTCGAGGTGCGGCCTCACCAGAGCTGAGTACAGGGGAACGATCACCTCACTGTTCCTGCCGGCTACACTATTCTTGATACAAGCCAGGATATCTTTGTCCTTCTTGGCCAACTGGGCTCATGTAGCACTGCATGGGGTTGTTGCGACCAAAGTGTAGGACCTGGCACTTAGCCATGTTGAACCTCATCTCATTGGCCTCTGCCCATCAACCTATCCTGTACAGGTCCCTCTGCAGGGCCTTCCTACCCTCCAGCAGATCAACACTTCCCCCCAGTTGGTGATGTCTGCAAGCTTATTGAGGGTGCACTCAATTCCTTCACCTGAATCATCGATAAAGATATTAAAGAGGATGGACCCCAACACAGAGCAATGGCGAATACCACTGGTGACTGATGGCTAGCTGGATTTCACTCTGTTCACCACTACTCCCTAGGCTCGGCTGTCCAACCAGTATTTAAACCAGCAAAGAGTGTACCTGTCCAAGCCATAGGCTGCCAGCTTCTCCAGGAGGATTTCATTGTGGGACAAAATCTTGATTTTTCCTCTGTTGAAGGTTTGTATTCTCCCTTCTTTGGAAGGAATGCAAAAGGTTTATATTTTATTATCTTTCCTTTAGCCTTTAGATGTGACATGATTCTTGTCAATATTTACTTATTTTGCCAAGAGCAGATTAAAAATCTAATTTATTTATCTACCTTTCTTGTTCTTTTTTTTTTTTTTTTCCTTTTCTTCTTCAGTCATGAGAAGTATTCTGCTATTGGGTAGCAGTAGCACAAGTTCTTTTGTTATGGTTATAATTAGCTTTGTAATTATTAACCTTATTTTTGACCTATTTATTCTGCTTAAATTCTGTAAGATGAAACCTGTCTGCCCATGGCTCTTACCAAAGGGGAATTCTGCAGGAGACAGAAGTTAATTGGGCTAAACTTTTTGAAGGCAAAAAGAAGAAAGGGAAAAAAAAGAAAAAAGAA
Source organism: Oxyura jamaicensis (assembly GCF_011077185.1). Taxonomy (NCBI): domain Eukaryota; kingdom Metazoa; phylum Chordata; class Aves; order Anseriformes; family Anatidae; genus Oxyura; species Oxyura jamaicensis. The sequence continues at coordinate 34,367,048 of NC_048896.1, forward strand.
GCAACAGTCTTACACTGAAAAGTCTTCTTTATAGTGTATTGTATTCTTTGACATTTGGATGGGAGTGGGAGGGCAGAATTCTCATTGCTGTAAAATCCCTGCACTTGAAATTTAAAACAGGGAAAGCTGAGAAGACTACCTTCTCAAGTCCCAGAGAGGGAGCTAAGAGGATATCAGGAACATGATCCTACGATACATTGTAATATAACGTATATACGTGATTGAGAATAAATATCTCTGCATAAAAAGAGCACTATATTTTCTTTGGATTAAAAATAAGTTTTACCAATACCAAAAAAAAAATAATGTTTTAGCTCACAAATATTATTAATTTCATCTATTACTTGAAAAATCTTATCAGAATTAATCACCACTTTATATAATTCTTCTTTATATAATTATTTTTCTTAAGTCACAACTGAGAATTCATCATTTCCCAAATAACTTAATCTTAACCTCAATTCAACATGTTTCTTTTAAATATTGATCAACTTGCCTTTTGCACCCAGCCTCTCACTGTATGTGATAACTAGAAACTCTCAGTTTACCAAAATCCATATACATGATCTGCTAGGCACTAATGTGATAGGTAATAGCAGTAGACACTCTTGTCAACAACTCCACATCAATCTGTCAAATATTAATCACTGGAAAAATAATGACACCTCATTTTTGTCCTCCCTCCCATCTTCCAAATGCAGCCCCTTCTCTGTTCCACCGTTCAGCCCATTTTTTTTAAATTCATTCTTCAGTGTTAACCGTGTTTATAATACCTGGCAATACTTACCTGATTCATCTGAACCATTTGACATGGATCAGATAATTTACCAAGGAATTCTGACTGTGACTGGATGAACTCTTGAAGGAATCAGAAACTACACTATACAGATAAGCATTATATACAAGTGCTTGTTGTCATGGTTACACTGATAGGCTCACTTCTGACTTTTCCCTGGTCTTTCTGAATAAGTGATAGAAATCCAGAAAGACTTTCAAGCCTCACTCAATGCACATTGCACATTCCTGCAATTTTAAATGCACACGTATTTGGAAAAAAAAAAAGAAAAAAAGAAAAGAGTAGGTGGTCTCTAATCCACCTACTTCATCTTCTAAAATATTTATAGATAGCAGAGTGTAAGTCAACATAAATAAAAGAAACCTGTACAGCTTGCACTACATTTTTCAGAGCCAAAATACTGTTTTGCTGTCAGAGAAATCAAAATAAAGTAGTTAAACAAAGTACTGTAAAGAGAAAACAGAACTGAGTGCCTGTCAATGCTTTATTTCACCAGACATTTTAAGGAACTTGATCTTTTCAAGAAATCCATCAGAAGAATTGTATGTGCAGCTGTATGCAGCAAATAATAATGAATCAACAAAAGGTGTGTTGCCTGTCCTTGAGAAGACTGTGTTGTGTAAAAAACAAAAACAAACAAAAAAAACATAGTCCTAGCTTTTCTGTGTTTTAAGCTTAAGATATGGTCAGAAGTTTAAAAACAAAGCATGTAATTTTGAGTAAGATGTTACACTCTAGAGATGGAGATGTTAAGTAGATACTTAATGCATGGTTATCTATCTCCTCACCAGACCAACAAGCTCTTTGTTTGTTTGTTTGCTTAGTTTCCTATATAGTTGCTGACATAAATATTTAAATGATTTTACTGTTTATGTGTTTGCAGGTTATTGATTTTAGGTGGCCTCTAAACTGACCTGCATATCTGGTCCAAGAACTTTTCTAATCCTCCTATCTAGCCAGCATACAATTTTGACTTACTATTTATGGGGTGGATTCCTGCAGTTCTCTTTCAACAGATTGTAGTTACAGCATTCCATTTGTTGATTAGATGTGCCCAATCAAGGACCCATTGTTTGACGTATTTCTTTCCAGTATAGGTAGCTAGAGATGAAAACAATAATCTTCAACTTCATAAACATAGCACTGAATGTTAAGAAATAAATTGCATAATAAAACAAATAGAAAGTTAAAAGAATAAGCCTATATGCACAGCTATCTACTACACAGCTAAACACTAAACACTAAACACTGCATTTGGAATGACAGGTTAGTTCCGTTGCTGCAGACCATGCAGGAGAGTGTCTGCTTATTCACTGTTCATGAAGGAAACTGCCGGATAATGCCCACATATAGAAAGAGAACTTTAAATATTGGTAATCCTTATGGTCTGACTCCCAGTCTTGGCAAACATCTCAAAACCTGGAAACTGCAAACTAATCCCTTCAACACTATGTCTTTAAAACCTACTGCTACAAAGTTCAGTTCTGGAGCCAAGCTTGATAGTAGTTTCCCAACGACATTCCTGTACCCTTATATAAACTACACAGAAGCTTCTTCAGACGTGATTCCTTACAACATTTATTTTTTATTACAGATTAACTCAAGAATATTTCCTTGTGGCATCACATAAAAAGTCACAAAACTTTGTTCCACTAAAGTCAGAGTGGGAACTACACTACTACCCTGTTTTTGAAGAAGTCACTTTTTTTTTTATTATTATTATTATTTTTTTCCCATCAAAATGCTGAGAAACCTAGACATGCTACAGGAAACAAGTATGAAATGAAATGTAAGTAAATGAGAAGTCTGCTTAAATCACAAGGCTGCTATTATGAAGAAATACAGGATCAACATTAAAAATATCTGGTCAACTATAACATTAATTTACATATATAGTGGACTCATATTTTATAAAGCATACTAATAATTTTTATTTCCTTGTTGTCTAGCAATCTTATACATTTGCATGCTGTTCAATGACACCATTATGCAAAATATATTTCTTATTAATATGAATACAAAGTGCATTTACTCACTGTGTTTCTGAAGTAGTTGCCTGGGACTACATCCCACAATTTTGCAATTTTAATTAATTATTTTTCTGGTCTCTTGTTTGTGAAAGACCTTGTTATTTTAATTTATATTTATTCAACAGAAAAGGTTTTTCCCCAATTTTATGTATATCTACAGTTTCTCACTTTCCTCTCCTTAACAAGATGTTAATTCAGTTATTTATGTTAGTGTTCACAGTGTGCAAAGGACTTTACTATTTATTTTATTTTGATTTATTGATTATCTCTCCTGCATTGTGATGAGCTAGGCTATTCTTTCTGGTCTCTGTTCTTTGGGTGTGTGTAAAGTAAGCCTATCAAGTACTGAGGTAACTTTATTTTATTTTATTTTATTTTATTTCATTTTATTACAGTAAAGTCTCCTAAACACTTTGAAAAGTGCAAAACCAAAAGAAAACACCTGCACTGCAAAACCCAAGCAGCTAACCAAACAGAATTTTTTAGAGTGAAGCATGAAAAATTACTCAGCTACCCATGTCAGCATAGATTAATTAATAATGTGGTATAATTTAAACACTACAATTTCTCTGCAAGACTGAAGAGGATGCTCTGGGTTAAAATATTAGTAGGAATATGATGTTATCTGGTGAACAGAAGTGAGAATATTTTACTTTCACTCCTCTCCTCCAGGCTTTAGGCAACAGATTATTATGGGGATGATATCTGAGTAAAAAATGTAATGTTGGACAATAGAAGGTCACAGTAATATAGGAAACTTCAGAGCCTGTGCTTTCAAATTCAACTGCTTTTTGGGAGATACGTCTTTTAGTTTACTTTGGATGTTTATAGCAGCTTTTATGCACTGTCTGCAGGATATTTTAAAATATATTATTGTGACCTTGCTGACCATTCAGATGATTATTCTCCTTTGGGTTGTGCATTTTTTCCTATGTCTTTTTGAACTCTTCCCTTGTTTGTTTGTTTGTTTGTTTGTTTGTTGAAATATTTGTATCATTTTATCAGTAAAGGGTCTCCATCTGATGCCTCCTGCTTCACTATGCATTCAAATTGTTCACTGGTGATCTGGTGCCTATAGTCTGGTAGATGAGATTTCATCTAAAATTGGTTAGAAATGTGTCATTTATTTTTTCACTTCTTGAAGATTCTGCATTCTCTGAAACTGAAAATAAATAAATAAATAAAAACAGACTAAATCCTTAGTTAGACGTATTCCAAAATTATGCTTATGTTCTTTAAGGGATTTATCTTATTTTCTTGATTAGAGTTAGATGACCAAAAAAGGCTGCAGAACCAGGAGCTGGGATATTCATTTTGGATGGTGCTGTTTGGTATTTATTTAAACGATATGGTGGCTTTACTCAGGTGGACAGCTGAGCTCCACCACAACCACTCTCTCACTCCCCCCTCACCCCAAAGGGAAACGGGGAGAAAATATGATGAAAAGGGGTGAATGGTTGACGTAAGGACAGAGAGATCACTCAACAATTATTGTCATGGGCAAAACAGACTCAGTGTAGGGAGATTAGAGAAATTTATTGCCTATTACTAACAAGATAGAGAAGTGAGAAAAAAGAAAGGAAATTAAAAACACCTTCTTTCCAACCACCCTCTTCCACCTCCTCACCCCAAGTGGTGCAGATTTGCGGTCAGTCTATACTGTGTCACCTCTGCCACTCCCTCACGGTCACTCTGTGCCCTGCTCCATGTGGGGTCCCTCCCACGGGATGCCGTCCTTCCCGAACTGATCCTGCAGGGTCTGTCCACAGGCAGCAGATCTTCAAGAACTGCTCCCACATGGCTCCGTACCATGGGGTCCATTCCCCAGGAGCAAACTGCTCCAGCATGGGTACCCCACAGACAGCAGCTCCCCCCCCCCCCACCGAGTGCCTGGAGCACCTCCTGCCATCCTGCTGCACTCACCTGGGTATCTGCAAGGCTGTTTCTCACTTCTTGTTCTCCCAGCTCCTGGTGAGCATTATTATTATTATTATTATTATTATTATTATTATTATTATTATTATTTTCCTTTCTTAAATATACTCTCACAAAGGTGGAAATAACATCACTTATTGGCTCGGCTCTGGCCAGCAGTCAGTCCCTTTGGAGCCGGCTGAAACTGGCCCTTACCTAACATGGGACAGCTTCTGGACTCTTCTCCCAGAGGCCACCTCTGCAGGACCCTGCTATCAAAACCTTGCCTTGTAAATCCAATATAAATGAAAACAAAACAATTTAAACAAGAAAAACTGGGGAACATTTCTTAGTTTCTCTTCAAGAATGATGGTGTAGCAGTTTCCTTGGATCTAAGATACAGATTCCGGTCTTTTGAATATAGATCTTATATCTTCATCATCCATACCCAGTGAATATGGTAACCACAAAAAATAAATGTTATCAAGGTTATCAAGGTTATGATCTTTTCTAGCTTCCTTTTGATAAAGAAAGTTTACAAGCTGTTTGGTTCTAAATTAATGGTTAACCAAAATCCAGGAAGATTTCTTTGGGATCCTGAATGAGCATGCAGTGTCCATGTAAATTTTTCATTTTCCTTATTATTTATAATAATACAAAATGAACAAACTGGTTTATTATAATCTGATTTTTGTGTTTGTGTCATCTCTCTCTTTGTGAAAGCATAGCTCTTTAACTTGAGGTTTTATTTTATGTGAAATTAAACACCTAAAAATTAGGTACTTAGAAAGTGTATGGGGTTGTCTTCATGTTTCTTGGGAATCTAGCCTAACTGCTTACCTCCTAGCCTCTAGAACATGCAAATGGAACATGGTGCTGTGCCCAAAGAATCTATCCAAAACACTAGCTTTTTAGCACCAAGTTTCTCTCAGGCTGATATACACCACTTCTGAAAAAGTTTAGAAATGAATGAAGTTCTACTTTAAGCTAGCTAGCAGTACCCATCTAAAGCCAGCTTTGGCTGTCCTGTAATGGGTGTAGGCATATCATTATGTTATGCCCAGAGCACTGGGTTCATTTCTGGATATCATTTTACCACCAAAAAGCTGTTGACAAATTAGAGAAAAGAACAATGACATTAACTGAGGTTACAAAAATTGTCAGAAAGCAATTATTTATATTAGTAAATGGTGCCATAATTATGAAAAAATGAATGAAATTAAGATACAAAATATCTAAACAGAATATTAGGAAATGCTTTCTGACAGTGAGATGTATGGAGCTGCAGAACAGTTTCCAAAGAGAGGTGGTGGGACTCTCATCACCTGAAGCACTTGAAATATACAGATAAAGAAATGTTAAAAAATCTTGAGAAGTTATATCACATGGATCTAAATGTGTAGTGGGGTTACATGGCAAGGTTTTGGTAACAGGGGCCATAGGGGTGGCCATAGGGGTGGCTGCCCCATGTTTGGTAAGGGCCCCACTGCTGATCAGAGCTGAGCCAATAAATGATGCTGTTTTGCACCTCTGTGAGAGCATATTTAAGACAGGGAAAAAACAAAAACCAACAAACAAACAAACAAAAAAGCTGCACCACACAGCAGCTGGGAGAGTGAGAGGAGTGAGGAACAGCCTTGCAGGTGCCAAGGTCAGTGAAGAAGGAGGGGGAGAGGTGCTCCAGGTGCCGGAGCAGAAGTCCCCTGCAGCCTGTGGTGAGGACCATGATAAAGCAGGCTGTCCCCCTGCAACCCATGGAGTACCACAGTGGAGCTGGGTTCCACACTGCAGGCTGTGGAGGAGACCACGGTGGAGCAGGTGGACATGCACTGATGGAGACTGCAGCCTGTGGAAGACCCCTGCCGGAGCAGATTCCAGGCCAGACCTGTAGCCTGTGGAGAGGAGACCATGCAGGAGCAGGTGACCTGGCAGGAGCTGCTGCCCATGGGGGACCCAGGTTGGAGCAGTTTGCTCCGGAGGGATGGACCCTGTGGTACAGACCCATATCTGGGTCCGTACTTGAAGAACAGTTCTTGAAGAGCTGCTGCCTGTGGGCAGCCCAAGCCAGATCAGTTCAGCAAGGACTGCATCCTGTGGGAAGGACCCCACAGCACAGGGGACGAGAGTGACTGAGAAGGAGCAGCAGCGAAGAAGCGCTATAGACTGACCATAACCCCCATTCCCCTGTTCCTCTGCGCCGCTTGGGGGGAGGAGGTGGAAGAGGGTGGATGGGGGGGGGAGCGGGGGGGGGGGCGGGAAAGGGCTTTTGGTTTCTTTCCTTTGTTTCTCACTTCTCTAGCTTGTTAGTAATAGGCAATAAATCTTACTATCTCCCTATGCTGAGTCTGTTTCACCTGTCATGATAATTAGAGTGTGATCTCCTCGTCCTTATCTCAATTCTTGAACCCCTTTCATCGTATTTTCTCCCCACTCCTCATTGAGGAGGGAGAGTAAGAGAGTGTTTGTGGTGGAGCTCAGCTGCCCACCCAAGTAAAACCACCACAAAATGTTTTTTATTTAGATTTAGACCTGCACCTGATTCTTTCTAAAATTTTTCAAAGTTCCTGGTCATTCTCTTGTTCTCTTCTTGTTTCCCCAAGACCGAAGTATGACCTGTGTAGACCTCTATAACCTAATTAATATATAAAAATTGATAAGTTTTTCTTCACTATGTCTTTGATGCTGATCACAATTCAAGTAATAACCTATAGAAACAGCATTTCCAGAACAAACTTGGAAAATGACTACAAATAAGTTCTGTTTTTCTGATTAAACATCCAACTCAGCAAATGTATCAGCATTAAACACTTTACTAGAAAGAGATCTGTGTTGTGAGTACTCAGTTCAATTACTTGGATCTGCAGATACAGATTTCCTATGCTTCCACCTCCTTCCATCTTACCTCTAAGCTTTTCAATGAGCAGAAAATATCCCTCCTAATTCCTCCAATGACTCTACCAAGGCTGAGGCACATTAAGGTTCTCTTCAGCCTCTGCAGGTTGAAAAGTTATTCTAAGACTTGTCCAATGGCTGGAAAAGAATTTCAGCTCTTTTGTAAACCAGAGTTTCCTTTGCTTGTGAAGCCAACCTCTGTTTTTCCTTAATTTTTATTTTTTTAAATGTTTCTTGACCTGTTTTACAAAATCCCAGTGATTCCACACCTTTTTAGCAGAAAAAAAAAAAAAAAAAAGTTTCCTTGCGCTGCTCTAAGGTGTATCCTTTCCAACTGTATTTGTCTCCATATTTGTATTTAACTGGCATACTCCACATAAGAGGCTAAGCTGATCTTCACAAGACTGCAATTTCACTTCAAACTCTTGCCTTCACCTTGTTTAGTACTGACAGTATTCTCAGGGCTGTCCTGCATGAATATTAAAGAGGTGTGCATCATGTTAAAAAATAATAATAATAATAATTAAAAAATCCCTTTGGAAGCCACCTGACAGTCTTGTGTAATAGAATATTGCTCTTTGAACATTTTCCATGAGCAAGTGGTGCTGGCTGTTTTATCCTTCTGGCTCTCACAAGTGATGTCAATCAGTGCAGTCCTTTCACTCTTCCTCCCATATTCTGGGTCATAACATGGCTTGCCATAAAATCTGTTGGTGTTTTTTGTTGTTGTTGTTCAATTCAATTCTGATCTCTGTGTACATTTCTCACACGACTGTTCTTTTTGTGTTGGTCGTGGCAGGAATCTGTTCATATCATGTTGTCTTCATGGCTACTCACACTAGACTTCTAAAGACTTGTTCTGAGTCTTCCATTAGCACCATTCCTCTGGGCTTTTTCCTTATTGAATGAGCACCATCCAATTTCCTCATGAAATATCTGTAACTCCCTCATTTATCCTTTGTGCAACTTCAAACTTTATCATCATTTATGTTCTTCTTTGGTCATTTTTTTTTTTTTTCAAAATACCACTGAATAAGAAAGCAAATCACCTTTATACTTCATTTTCACAGGGAGTGAAGCACTTTTCAGACCATTAACACAGAAATTCATTGTTAATTTCTTCTGCCTGATTTAACTGAAAACTACTAAAAAATCAAGTCAGTTCAGAAGCAGCCTCTGTCAGAAATATCTTTCTACCTTACTTTTCTTGGCAATCCATTCACCACAATTGCAGAATAAAGAACAGTTAAATGCCTTTTCCAGTTGTTCTGCATATTTTTGGCTTTTATAAAGTGTTTAATGTCAATGAGATTGTTGAGCTGGATATTTAATCAGTTTTCTGCTCATGTACTCCTGACACATGACTTACTGAGAAATCAAAAAGTGCTAAGGACTAAGGCAGAAGTCTGCTCCACCAGGGTGCTAAGTTAAGCCCGGCAGGTCCAAAGTCACATGAGCCTTTGCTGAGTGCAGCATCAAGTCCCATATGCATCCTGTGAGGATACTTTCACATGCACATTCCTCACAGAAAGGATTTGGCTCTCTTTTCATGCTGCTCAAACAGAAATGCAACCAATCAGTCTTTTCTTCCTCACCCTTTCCTGAACTCATCCTCTCCATGGGAATGTGATCCCCATTTTTCCTTAACTGCCTTCATTCTCTTTGGACTCTGTATTTTCTAACACATATCGAGGTTGTGTTGACAGATGTGCTATTGATGAGAGGATGCAGTTCTTCTGACATTACAGTCAAATTGATAATGATCTAATGAAAGTTTTCACATGCTTATACACTGAAATTAAAGACAAGCAGGTCGTAGAAATGTATATGTTACCACTTCAAACTGTTACGAAGTTTGAGAGAGGATCAAAGAGGTTTTTTGTGGGACTAAATACAATAAAGAATTTCCTGGATGGTGATGAATGCTAATGAGAGAAAGAAGTTAAGGCAGTTTGATCCAGGAGTCGTGGAAAAGGGACAAGATGGCAGTAGTTGCAGATATAACTGAACCCCATGGGTAGCTAGACTGAGTGTATGTAATCCAAAGCCCACCCCGTGCTATGGCTTAGTATCTACTGCTTTTCCAGTGTTGCATTTTTCCAGTTAAATCCTACTTCTGTTTCACTTCTTCATTTATGTTCATATGTATCTATTGGAAAGAAAATTTACACTAATGCTTAAGCAGAATAAAATTTGAGTCCTGACATAACATTTCTTATTTTATTTCTGCTAAGAATTTTATGTTCCACAACAACAATTATATCTTTATCCTGAAAGGAAATCCTTTCAGAATTCTGAGGAGGGAGAGTTCTATATCTTGTGAAACTCAACAAAATTTCAGTTGGCTGACTTAGGCTTAAAAATATATCTTTAAGGTAAAGGAAAATGCTTCCTAATTTCACTTCATTTTTTCCTTATCGTTCTGGAACAAAGGTTTAACCAATGCATGTTTAGCCAAACATACATTAGCATGTATTTAGCATACATTGGTCAGGAACCTATGTGTTACATAGAACGTGTATTCTTAAATAAGGTAAATATCACATGTTATCTTTGGTGCCAGCATTCATTATATATATAAGGCACAAAAGATTAAGCAACAAAAGGAGGTCAGAGTAGTTCTAATTTTTTATTTTATTTTAGTTTTGTCTTACAGTAGCTGCAATCATTTCCTCTGAAAAATTGAGGCAGATTCTCCTCCTAGGCAGCTACAGTATGTATTGTCAGGCAGCATACCAGAAAAAAATGCTGTGATACTTAAGACATATAACTTTTCCAAATGACCTGTTTAACCTGGAATTCATGCTAGACCCCAGAAGATAAAGTAAAAACTCTGCGCTGGCTCTGGATTGCAAAGTACAAAGGAATTTACCTTCGTCAGTTTGGGCTCACCGATGACATATCCACTTCTCTAGGCAAATAAACCTCTTTAAAACATATAGAAATCTAGTGCTGGAGAGTTTTTTAAGCCTTCTGAGAGGCTGTGCATGAACTGAAAATATTATTATTTTTTCACAGAATGCAAAGAAAGACTTGTTAGGTACGCTACAAAGCATTTACCTTGTATGCAATTGAAAACCCATAGGGAATCCGTATCGGCAAAACTTATGTTTTTTGGAAATTAATGATCTTGTTTTCAAGTACTTGAATTCTGGAAGAACTCTAATTTCAAAAGCATAATCCTGTACAACCTAGGAAAATGATCTGAAAATTCTCAGAGTATAGCAGGGATAAGTGAAGAGTTATTTTTCAGTGAAAAGTTGAGAAAAGCACAGAGGAAAGGTTGAAAAGGGCAACAAGATCTGAAGCAGGCATCAGTTATCCAATTCTGTAGAATAGTAAATAGTATGTTGTCCCTTTTGTCTTTCATATTCTTTGTTATATTCTCAGAGTTTAAGAAGTGTTTGGACTGTGCACTTAGTCACATGGTCTAAAATTTTGGTTAGTCCTGTGTGGTGCCAGGAGCTGGACTCAATGATCCCTTCCAACTTGGGATATTCTATGATTCTATGATTATGACTCTATATAGCATTAGCTCTTTTTTTTACATGACATAGTAATATTTTTATCAGTCAGCTACATTATTTTTATGTGATCTATGATCTATGAAAACATACTTTCAACCTGGAGAGACAGATTTACTTTCCTTCTCTGACAAGAAAGCAAAAACTGGTACGAAGTGTATTTGATATGATGTTTAAGAAGTATGATCAGTAATGGTCAATTATAAAGAGTACAGTAAGAAATCTGTATTACAAATGGTGCAACTAATGAACAAATATTCAAATATTGAACAGAAGTACGTAACAAGTATTGGAACAGTTTTCTAGAATTTCATTGATCAGCTATTATATCAGTACTTCTTTTGTGATTAGTCAAGTTATCCAATTAACAGTCAAAAATAAAATAAAATAAAAGCTCTTAAAACAAAAAAGAGATTTCTTTTAAATGATGCATCACTCAAAAAAAAAAAAAAAAAAGATGGGGTTGGGGAAAAACACAAATTAACAAACAAAAGCCAAGAAAAACTATTACTGCTGTTGTATGGAGACAAGTCATGTTCCACCCTGCTCTGATTCTTGCAAATGTTTCAGCAGGGGAAAAAAATAACTCACTACCTCTGTCTTTGTCACACTTAACAGTAGTCAGTCAAGAATACAAGGAAATATCCTTAAAAATATTGTTTACCAACTATCTGTAGAGAAGAAAAAAAAAAAAAAAAAAAAAGGAGGCAAGGGGGCAGTATGCAACTGAACTATAAATCTTGTTTGACTTACAGCTAGCTTCTAATCTTGTTTGTGAGTGCTTTACCATGATGAATCTGGACCTTCACATCTAGATGTTCATTGAATAATTTGAATTTTAATCTCTTATGACCTTTACAGTGAAGAACTGTACATACTAACCCTTCACATTCTTAAAAAAAAAAATAAACAAACAAATAACCAAAAAACTTACCCAACTGGAGAAATACCTGGTGTTTTAGAAACCAAAAATAGTGAAATCATCAACCCAGAAAAAAAGTGCTTTAAAATGTTCAGCATATGAGCATGATCTAGCTCAAATATGCTGCTAAGAGCCATATCTCTAGAGATACAAAGCTGAAAACAATGATGCTGTACATCAGAGAGATAAAAGATCACTGTGCCTAAAGTAACCATCAAACTATGACATTTTAAGCCTGAAACTGCATTTTGCTTATAAAGTATTTACTCTTCCTTCATTTTTTTTTTCCATATATTTTATAAAATAATACCATTTCCTTAGATGCAATCAAAAGAATCTAAAGAATATAAGGAATATAAGTTTTAAAGAGAACTAAACTCCACCTCAAAGGTTTGTTCATTTAAGGTTAAATTCTCTAAACATATTTTCCTCTCTCTGAAAGATAAAAAGATAATGTTTTTAATATGCTGACTGTATGAAAAGGCAATCTGGCATTTTAAAGGCTTCAGAACAGTTTCCCAGGCATGTAGTTAGTCCAAATTGAAATGCTAGCTGCTATCTTGATATAAATTAAAGATACAGTTAATTTTGTTGTTCAAATTACTGAAAATATCCCTGCCAGGGACAGTTTGAATAATTCCAGATTTGACTGGTAAGCCACTAGTGACACTCAGTTATTTAAATCAAAGGATTGTTACTCTTTATTACAGTCTTCCTGAATGGACCTTACTTCTACATCCACTTCTAACCAAGATTTGCTTATTATTGGACAACTTTCTTCTGATAAAATATGTTTATCATAACCTTAACTTCTTGACTTATTTATGTAGTAGCGTATCTTGAAGAAGAGCAGCAGAAGAGGAAGTACTTCTAAAAGATAATTGTACTGTGATCTGTTTCTGTATATAATCTAATATATTTTCTGTAAAGTAAAATAATGATCAGTAGGACTTGATTTTCACTATGGAATCTAGTAAGAAACATTTCAAGGAATTAGCTAACTCATGGGTTACTATTGTAGCACGACCTGCTTTAAAATATTTTATTTATTTATTTATTTATATATATTGTTTTGTCTCTAAACCAGCCTTTTCTTGTCCCCATGGTATGTATTAATTGTAAGGAAATACACTCTCTCCTTGTTTTGTGTTCTGTGGACTTCTCAGCCCCCAGCAATATTTCATATGGGAGAGAACTCTACCAGCAAGCACCTCAATAAATAAACCCTATCAGTATGGTTCTGTTAGATCCATATTGCTAGCGATTGTGTAATCACAAAATGGGTGCACAAGCATCTTGGCCTATAATGGACTCATTAGTGGTGGATCTTGAACTTTTGGAACCTGAAACCCTTAAAACACAGCTTTGAATCATTTCCCCATGTTTCATGCCAAATTCTATTTTGTTTTCAATGGGGATGTATAATACAGCCAGTGAAAACAGACAGCAATGCACTCAATCTGAATTTACTGTAGAGGACAGAAGTAATATAAGCCATCGTTACCTTGAGTAACACAGTGACTGCCTTCTGCAAATTATTTTTGCAGAAATTGAACTTTCTGCATGGAAGACTGAAATATGATAGCAGCAATAGAATCAAGAAGTTATACGATTTATTTTTAAAGGTTTTATGATGGCATTATACCATAGTGATTGTTTTCTTAGCACAGGCTGCATTGTGATTCTGTACTGTTTTTCTGAGAACCAGTTGCATTCCTTTTATTTCTGTTTATCTCAGCAGCTTAGTAATGTGAGCAATAAGAGAAAAGGATTTTTGAAGAAACTGCATTCCTGTTTTCTATTTATACTTGGTAGAAACACTTATTCCATATTTCTATGAAACTCACTCCTAGTACATCACTGAAACTTGGCAGCAATGCTTAAGTTTACAGCAAATCATCTACCTGTTAGGAGGGAACAAAATTCTCTTCCAAGACTTACAGCACATCCTAGAATATTGCACTGGTTCTTGATACAAAATCAAACTAGGCATTTCCCTAGTATTGATTGTGTATTGACAAGAATCTCTTCATCCATGCAACCAAGCCTGGGAAAACCATCTAAACATAGTACACAGGTCTTGGATTCTCTATCCAATTAACTACTTTGAAAAATGCTGAGACTTCTGAGAACAAGGACTCTTGATATTAGACAGGGCTACTTAAATAATATATTGGGAGGTGGTAGATTTCAGCCTTACCCCTTTTTACATATTTTATGTGAATGAATGCAGATTTTTGAGTTAGGCTGCTCTGAAGTTTAAGAGAACTTTTTATTTTTTGTTTCCTACAGATTCTTTCAATCAAGAGCTGAGATACGACAATGAATAGTATATTATGGAATCATGGAGAAGTTAAATTGTTGCTTGCCTGACTATTTTCTGTAGCCAGTAGAGCCTAGAATTCATTATTTAAGTTGTGTAATTAGTCACACAATATTAGTTCTCCATCTAACCATTTTGTAAATAAATGCAAGGACTGTGTGAAAGAAACCTTGATACAGGCTTATACAGCCTAATTGCTAGGAGCACTTTGCTGTTTCAGAGAGCAAAAGAGGATTGTTGCTGTCCCCTTTTTACCTTTTCCTCTTTTGTTTTTCACAAGAAAAAAGTAGTATTTGTCTATATATGATGACTCAGGATATAAAAACCTAATTCCCTTCCCATTCTGGAGAGAAAGATATATAAAATATCTTGTCTCGGCTGGCTCTTTACAAAATATATACTCCATTTTGTCTTGTCACAACCACATACAATAATTGCATTTATATGAATACAACACTAATTGCCAATGGTTTGGTAACTCATCTTTGTCTCTCTTATTGGATTAATTGCTTGAGTTCTAGTGTTCCTGCTGGAGGGTTTAGAGTGCTGTTGTGTCTATATGCTGAGTATTGTTTTATCTGTTTACCAGACATACAAACTGAGTCTGTTGCTCCCTTTTAATATCATTCTGTTGTAGGTTACTTTTCCCTTCATTATCATGATACTTATTGTAGAGGGAATAATAACATATAGTACAATGCAGCATTCAGAATTATTTTTACTTTGCCTTACTACTGTATTTTATGTATAAAAGTATGAGAATTATTTGTATAAACACTCTGCAACTCTTGGATCTTCCTCAAATTTTTGCAGAAAATCAATAGGCAGTAGGCATGGGGAAGTATAAATTCTTCTTGATAAAGAATTTTGAGATCTGGGGGAAAAAATCAACTTAAATTCTCTAAGAGAATAAAATAAAATAAAATAAAAAATTAGAAAGCAGAAGTCTGGTTCATCTGGTTCAACTCTGAGTAGAGCTGCAACAAGATGATGCATTACTCCTACAGATATTCACTTTTACAGACTATGAGTGTCACACAGTCTCTTCTTTCAAAATACCATATACAACATGATCCTTGAATTTATCACTGTATGGTATAGTCTGCAATGTTTTTACTAATTTTAAAGTCTCTTCTTTGAACATTTCAATTTTTCAACTTTCTTTAGGAAGTACAAATATCAGAAATGGGCATGCTATTCCAAGCATTGTCACAACACACTAAGAAATCTGTAACTGCTTTACTCCTACTCAGAAATATGTCCTGGTAGACATTAATCTTTTTCATATAGAATTTGCATTCAAATAATAATTTAGCAATTATTTGGAACAGTCATCTATGTGGGCCTAGAAACCCTTTCTATTTTCTTTCTTTCTTTCTTTCTTTCTTTCTTTCTTTCTTTCTTTCTTTCTTTCTTTCTTTCTTTCTTTCTTTCTTTCTTTCTTTCTTTCTTTCTTTCTTTCTTTCTTTCTTTCTTTCTTTCTTTCTTTCTTTCTTTCTTTCTTTCTTTCTTTCTTTTTCTTTCTTTCTTTCTTTTTCTTTCCTTCCTTCCTTCCTTCCTTCCTTCCTTCCTTCCTTCCTTCCTTCCTTCCTTCCTTCCTTCTTTCTTTCTTTCTTCATGAACAACTGTACCACTGGTGATATTAAATTTTTAGATATTTTCTTTGGTTTTGGGTTATAAGCATGTCATTATCAGCATATCATACAAATCTTTTATGTGTATTGAGCCCTTTCCCAAACACAGAACAGAAATATTTAGTGAATATTTATTTTCAGTGTCACTGATATAACCAACATGTTTATCTAGCTCCTGGGCAATATCATTACTAGGATTCTTTTGGATCCATAATTTGTTTGAAAAAAAAACTATTTTCAATCTTAGATGTGCTAATCAGAGATTTTTCGATAAGTACTTTCTCCTTTTTATTCATTATGGATATGTTTCCTAGCATTGTGTGTTTATCCATTGTCATTAGCTATTGATTAATAACTTTATTTTTCTTATATTTTAATTGATAGTTATTTTTAAAAATCAATTCAAAATTCCTGTTTGCATATAAAAACCATAATCAAATCATAAGCACATGGTCCTCTGTGGAAAAGGAAACTGGCTAGTTACTGCGTTTAGTTCAGTAAGTAAAATATGTATGCTAATAGCATGAGATTTCTGTGATAGGTTGTATATTAAATTGCATTTCTGTTTGTGATATAGCTTTTTTCTCTACCTCTACTCATATTTTATCTGTATTCACTAATATATACAGACAAGAGCCAATCTTTTGGTCTATAGACATAAATCTGTGAGTCTGTAAATGATGACAACTACTGCTATAACCAGAAGAGGCATAAGATAGAACATTGATCCATAAGGATTCAAAGTTAATGGCATCCAACATATCAGTGATTTAGAAGCAAAAAAGAACTGCATTGGACAAAGAAGGCTTCTTTGTTCTTTCTTATACTACCTTCTGCAATAGTTTATAACCACCAATTTTAATGAGCCAGTCATTAATTCTCTTGGTTTCTCTAATTGTAATTAAGACAAATGTTTACTTATAAATGAGCAATTCTGAGTCTTCTTATTTACTATTTATTCCCAGCACTGGCATATAAATAGTTAATAAGTATAATTCCCTTTTCTTCCCTTAGTGCCTTGGCTAATTTTGTAATCAATATCTCACCTCTGAGCTAATTACAAGTTTCTTATTCCTCCTTGTGCCCATCCAGTCTGGGCGGTTAGCACTCTGGCACTCTGCCGACTGTCTTCATCTCCCCCCGCCCCCCCACCGCCCCCCCCCCCCCCAAACCCCTGTATGATGGCTCCTTTTTTAATCACGTAAAGGCAACACAAACAGTATTTCTCTCTCCTCAACAAAGATCTGACAAGTTTCCAAACTACTACATCACCATCAGTAATTCATTGCCTTTTTGTTTTGTTTTGTTTTGCTTTGTTTTGTTTTACCATGTTTCCTTCATTTATTCATTTATCCTGATTAAGGGTTTTAGAGAAACATAGCACATAAACCTTGGAGTAATAGCATATTACTCCAGTATTCACTACATATTACTCCAGTAACAGCATATTACTCCAGAAATTCACTGTCCAGAAGACAGTGAATTTCTTGGTCATAAACATTCCCTTTATAGAACTTTGACTCATGTGATCAGGTTACAGAAAAGGCTGCATGTTCCATGATTGTGTTAGTTAAGCCAATTTTAAATATTTTCTTCCTTTTCTCCTAAAGTCATTTCATGGTCTAAGTTTTGTTCTGTTTATAAATACAGTGAGCTTCAGGTTTATTCATACTTTTTTTTCAGAACTTTTTATATGGAATATCACAGTGCACAGTTAAAAAAATCAAAAAAAAAAAAAAAAAGAGCAAGGGACAAGAAAAAATAAATCAAAGAACTTTAAGGATGCTTATTTTTTGTTCTATGCATGATGTGCTTAGTCTCCCTTTCACTACCTTGAGGTTGTATCATTTTCATATATCATTTTCAAAGGTTTGTCTTCTGGGAGTGTCTTATTCTCTGTACTAAAGGAACACGAACGTGTAATAAAGCATTTTGTTTACAAATAAATACAATTTTATTTACAAAGGTATACTGCAGACTTATTCAGAACTGGATGAAGAATTTGAGCTTCTAATACTCGTTTCCTATGAGCTGATATAATGTATGGTTTCTGCTGATACAATTAATCTGTATGGTAATCTCTAGAATGAGTGGAGAAGTCTATAAAATGATTCATGTTTCATCAGGTACCAGTGTATTTCTCCTTGTTTCAGACTATGGAAACATACACACCAGCATTTCACAGGTGGCTTGCTCTTTTACCTCATCCAGGAGTTGTGTCAGATTATATTTGCTGTTTATTAATTTACCACTTAACATGTAATGCTGTTCAATCTTTCTCCAGCCTGAATGTAAAGCCAGCCACTGTTACACTCTCCTACACAATATATATGCTCGGTCCTACAGTGCCTTGTATTTGACTGTTGTTGAATGGCTTCTGTGACCTGTAGTAAGATTGTGGTAGGTTACAGATCCCAAAATTGCTTTCCCTTCAAGGGTTAAAATATATAATGTAATTGTGCCTTATTCTAAGAAAGCTGCTCTCCCTGGGGTCAGGCAGAGCACTGAGCTGCAATCATTAATAAGCCATTTCGTGTTTGCCTCTGTGATCAAAGAAATCTTGTCCAGAGTGCAGTAGCTTGTTTCCTTTGCATTTCAGCTTCAAATTTAGTTTCAGAGAGAAGAGAGAATAAATCCTGACAATAACAATGGTGAATCTTTAATGGCACTCATTAAAGTCAATGTTTGATTTTTCAACTGTGCTACCTGAAATTCAATTTTTAGACCAAAAATGCATTTAAAAGCTTTGGGGCCTTTTGTAACAAACACCCTTTCACAAGTTATACTGATCTGCTATGTTGGATGGAAGACTACTTTATGTTATTTGTTCCATTAGTTCCTTTAATTTCTTTTATAATAGTTGAGCCTTTACAGCAGTTAAAAAAAATCTAATAGCAGCTTTGATCTTCAGATATCAGCTAGAGGGTACTCCACACTTGGATTTTAAATAATGTACTGTAGAAAGCTACCATCCAATGAAAAATCCTCAATTACTTTAAAAGCTACCCTTCACCATGCTTTTACATTTACAGGCCTTTCTCCTTTTTTGAAATTTCAACCTCCATAATACCGAGGTGCTTTAAGCAATTATTTATGATAGCATTACCTCATACTAATTTTCTACTCAGTGCATATACCAGAGTTGCATCTGCTTTGTTAGAGCAAGGAACATGATCTAACTGATACTTGTTCTCCCTCTTCTCTGACATAATTGACAAAAAACACTCCCCAGAGGAAGCAGTGCCTTTCTCTCTTTGCATGGGATGCAGTATTCCTTTAACTATTGTTCAGTAAACACATTAATTGAAACAAAAATCCAAAGCAGAACCCTGCATTATAAGATGTTGCAGTACAGTTATTTTTGTTCCTTTAGGACTAAAAATCTCATAGATAAAACCCCAGGTTTCATATGTTGTATAAGTTAACATGCCTTTCTCTATGTAACTAATACCAATGCTATTCTGTACTTGTATGTTTGACTATGTCACTCTGCACTTACTGCTTGTGCGACTGGACAATGAGTGCTGCACACAGTATACTGTGTATAAACAAATATGCATTTTCTCTTTAGAGCTAAACTGATTAAGATAAATATATATATATTAAATAAAAATTCAGTTATATTGGAAAAAAGGGTGATTAACTTCCAAAAATAATCAGTAGGAAGGCTCTCTAGCTGCAAAGCCTGCCAGTTTCACCTGACTGCACATTATTGAAGATCAGAGGCACTGGAATGGACATCTCCACGTGATGTGAGTGCAGCCACATGTTGTTCATAAAGGGCATGGGAAGCTGTATTAGATTGAGAATGGGAGCCTCAATGGACAGATCAACGTCTGTGAAATGCAAAGTAAAACAGAAGGTTCTCTGTGCTGACTAAATGCCAGCTATTCCTTAGAATTATTAACTTCCTTCTATCATTCAGTATCTGTGCCTACTTATAACCAGAAAAATAGGCTTTGTATTAAATGTAATGTGATATTAAAGCCCTAGTGTAATAGACACAAAATCATGTTCCTGCTTGGATGGGAAATGTGGCTTGAGTCTCATTTGAAACCACCAAACTGCTGGGTAGTTTCTCACCATCTCTCTCAGAAACTTCTTTCTGCCTTGTGTTAATAATGGATCATGTTTGAAACTTGTGCCACAATCTTGTGATAGACAATGTCAACTAAGTCAGTTCTTCATTCTTTCATTCCTCAAAATATTTATTTTCTGGCACACAGTACTGCAGTCTCCCTCCTTCAAGGTGACTGCTCAAACCCCTTTGCTCTGGGTTACACTCACACATAACTTGTGCTGTTGTCAAAATCCTAAGCCACCTCCCTGCACATTTTAACGCTGCTACTGGTGTGCTAGAGTACTTCTTATCCTGATTCCTGAGATCAGAGTACTTCTGAACCTGCCAGTCCTGCTGAACTCTGTTAGGCAATTAAATTAGAGATATGTCACAGCTGAGAGATGTGTTAAAAGGTGTTTGCTGACACTACTTATCAGATCCTGAAACCTGCTTCCAAGAAATGGGAGACAGACAATCCCAGTGAGCTCTGAAGTTTTCCTTCTCCACTCTGTTGCTTACGTTCAGCTGAATTGTGAACCAGGTGAATGGTGACAGTACTGTCACAGTTTTGTTTCATTTTGAAATATAGTGTTCTAGTTTTCCAGAAAAAAAATATATATTTTTTTCATATCCAGGATTAAAAAGTATAACAATAATTAGGTAGTTAATAAGAATTATAAGAAGATGAAGAAACAAAATCCTTTTTTCAGCCAGCTTTATCTATGAGTGTAAAGCTTTTTAAATCTGGGTCTCAAATCTGTAAATGTTTTTTAAAATTACTTCTAAGGACTACTCAAATGTAACTGTAATTAAAGTTAGAGACACGTGTAACTTTCATGTTAGAATCAGAATTTACCGAACTTAGGGTTATCCTTGAAGATTGCCTGGAAGACAGAATTGGTGCAGACACAGTGTCCATCTGTTTTCTGTCCTAAATCAAAATATCTGTAAAGAAATAGCTTCATACTTTCAAAAGTGAAATGAGCTGTAAAGCTCATATATCCTGAAATCGGTAGTAGAGAAAAATCAGATAACTTAGTCTTTCTTCTTGGGAATATTATAAAATCCTTAAAGATCTCCAAAGCTCAGACTCACAATAAATCTAATGAAACACATAACAAGCATAGAATGCATCCAAGGAGTCCTTCCCTCAGGTCATTAAAGTACTTTCTGCAAAGTGCTCCTCAAATCCTTGGACTGAAGAAAACAGAGATTTGTACAGTGAGATTTACGATGTAGTCATATGAGATTTGCAATTCCTTCATCAAGCTCCATGGCACTGACACAATGCTCAACAGATCTGCCTTTCTTTTTTTTTTTTTTTTTTTTTTTTTTTTTCTTTTTTTCTTTCTTTCTTCTTCATTTTCAACTGATCAGTAAATAAAATTACCAAAGTAAATACATACAATACATTTCCATTTCTCCTTAAGGGATTTATATTGCTTTATATTTGATATTTCTTCCCATCCAGAGAACTGGATTTTACTCCTCCTTGTTTCCTCTGAAACATAGTGAATAATGGATACCCAACACTAAAAAAAAAAAAGAAAAAAAAAAAAGAGAGAGAGAAATAGTGTGCTCTTGGCATTGCAGTTGTTTACATTACAATAATACCTTGGGACTTAGTTTGAGATCAAGATCCCATTTTGCTATGTTTCTGGGTACAATAGAAGATAATCTTCACTTCAGAGCAGTTTTAATCTTGGTAGAAATGACAAATAGAAGGTAGTAGAAAGGAAGACTGCTATGTCTCTGTTTTATAGACAGGTTTAAAGCACAGAATTTACTCTTACACTAATTTGTCATGCTGAAGGAAGCCCCAGTGAGGGAGCTGTACTACAGTGTGTCAAAGGCAGACTCCTCATGGAAATGTCAAATATCCTCAAACCACTGTGGCACACACAGAGTGGAGGCTTTCTAATCTTTGGCTTGTGCTCCATTTGTTTGCTCTAAAGGCTCACATATAACCATTCTCATAATCTTAGGAGTGGCTCCCACATGCTGCCATCCTTCTTGACTGCATTCACAGCATCTAAATGCTCTGAAAATTTGCAAGTCCTGTGACTCAGGCAGAGTGAGAGAGTAGTTTGCCTACTCCATTGACAGAGAAAGAGGGGGAAAATCATGACTTCCAATAATGCCTAATTTATCTCTAGCTTTTCACTACACAGAGAGGAACTCTGAGTCACAGAAAGTGCCATCCTTGAGCTTTAATTCACTGCATCTGTGTTGTCAGCACTCACTAAACAACATGTAGTCTTAAGTGTGTTGGATGATAAACAGTAGGCTTTAGGTATCAGGATATAAATTGGTATACATATTAGTCAGTCATTACTATGTCACACAAACATTGTAAAACAGTAAGAAATATACTGGATAGGTTTTTCCAGGATAAATTTCCATGATACAGGACAGTTTTGGGGCATTCTGGAGTCATGTCATGTCCAGCTGTTCCTCTAGCCAGAGACATGCGCACACATTTTTTTTTTTTTTTAAAAAGTGATTATAATTTTTTTTTTTTAATGATCCTAAGAAGAATAAGAAGAGTGGCTGTAGTGGCTGTTGCTTTTTGTGGTCCTAAGGAGAGTCATTCCATTACCTCACTGGTCACCATGGCCAAACTAATGTTAAAACACTAGCCATGTCTTGAAATTCTGAAAAAAATCTTGCACACTCTATTCATAACATAACCACAGATGTGTGGCATGAAAGTATCACACCACATCATCTGCACCGTTCTCTACCCTTCTCTACCTTCCCTCAGCAGCAGTGGTTAGCTGCAGTTTCAGCATGTACCCAGAATTAAGCTTGTTACTGTTTCTGTTCAGTGACCACTGAATTCAGCTTTGGGTGATTCATGTTCCCCTGCAAGTCGGTGCAGGATGGATTTAATGCAAGGAAGGAAAATGTCATGAGTACCCAGGCAAAGGTTTAATGCACAGATGTGATTTGTTGTCCTAGCTCTTCTAGGACAAAATTTGAGGCTACCCCAAAATGTTCAGAGATATTTCCTATCTAGAAGGCATGAGAATTTTGGTACTGGCACTCTATGAAGGTTGGCAGTACAGAGAAGAAAGCTAAAATACAGAAATCAAGTCCAGATTTGTGATTCATGGCATTGTAAAGTGCAAGAATATTATTGAGTACATAGGTGATCTATTCCTTCCTAAATGCTGCCTGACACTTTTTGGCCTTGTATACAAAAATAGGATAATACATTTGCAGGAATTGCTGCCCATTCAAAAGTCATGTTAGTGCAAAATGGTCAACTCTGTCTCTTGCCTCTTCCTGTCTTTCAATTCTGCACACTTGTTCTTCCGTAATTTGTGTTCATCTGTAATGATAACTTCACATAACATGTTGATGTCTTGAAATTAAAACAGTTTTAGGGACAATTTCTATGTGTTGTAGGAATGTTATTTTCATGAAGTGATGGCAGTTCCTGAGAACGCAAATGTTATTAGATATATTTTGACACATCTGTCTCCTTATACACCTGTAAATACCCAGTCAGCTTTTGAAAGAGAATGATTTTTTGTTTTCAGTGTTCTTTTCAGGAAAATATTGAAGTAATTACAGTTGTTTCAATGTTATTTTTCTACAATTGAATAGTACTAAATACCCGTTTGATATTGTCCTCTTTTTAAAGTTGCTTTATATTTTTTTTATTTCCAGCAAAATACAGGGCTGGGATTGGCTGGGCCAAGTGGAAATGTATCCAAACCTATATTTAGGTGATTACTGCTTATATATAACAAATCATTCATTTTCTAATTTGAAGCATTTTTTGCAAGAGAAGATTTGATATGTGCAGTCACCCATCGAGCCATGGCATTTTCTTACTACAGGAAATAACAACAGTCTATGACAGATAAATATGCATTGTTTTTTTATGTATTTTTGTTGTTGTTGTTTTCAGGCAGCATAAAAAAATATATACATAAGGAAAGGATTAATTTATTCTACATTGATAAAAATTACATCCAAATAGCTGTGATTTCGAATTGAATGCATATCCTCTTTTAATCCCTGCTTAAAATAGTCAGTATGAAAAATTTCCCATGAACTCATGCAGTGCATCAGCAGTGTTCTTTTATTTCATATTAGTTTGGGATCTTCCCTATACCCTCTATTTTTTTTCCTTAATTTCTCCCTCAGTGTTTTCAATTTCCTGCCACTCCATTGAATAGTCTTCTTAAGGGAACTCAAAACAGTTACATTCCAGACAGTCATAGATATTATTTTCCCTGATGTTATTCGAAACTGTACATTCATTAAAAAAAAAAATAAAATAAATCTTGATCTATACAGTTCCTTAGTAGAGTTCCTCAGAAGTAGTAAACATATTTCATTATTTCATCCATTTACCTTTCTGTTTGTGTGTTCTTCAAGTATCACTGGCTTGAGTATCTTGGTAACTGATGTAGCAATTTGATATTAATTAATTTATTATTATTATTATTTTTACTATTTTATTCTTTCCATCATACCCCTTGAATGACATGGTAGTTCAGAAGTGCTCTCCAGTGTTCCTATGAAGAATTCCAATGAGCAGGTGATGTGTTTTTTTCATCCTGTATGTACACCATCTTTTGTTTTTAGCAGCACAGTCCATTTCAGTTCTTGCACCTTTTTTGGAATGCAGATATTTGTCTTTAGTCATTTTGTTTGTTACAGGGCCCTTTTCACATTAACCAAGAAAATAACCGTGGTGCCCAATTCTTAATAAAATTTTCCATTTTCCTTTAAAGCCAGTAATTGTTAGAGAGTTCCCTGTCTTCCTTTTTGTTAGTACCTATGGCCAAATTGCCTTCCTTTCATTATATTTTCAGCTGTTGTGAGGTTTTTAACTGCTTCATTCTTCAAGATCTCTGCTTAATTTGCAGCAGTTCTGATTCGATTCTCACTCAGAGCCAAGAGGTCTGTTTCTCAGTGTGCAAATTTTTGCTAACACATCTGCAGCCTGGGTCCCTGCTCAGCACCCAGGTCCTGCTGCTGCTGGAGTCAGATGTGGATCAGAAGAACACCTCCAGACAAAACATTGCAGAGGTAGGCAGTGGATTTGCAAAGGATGAATTTGTAAGATTAAATATTATCTTTGCTATTTGGAAGACATTTAATTACAGTGTTAATCCCGAGTGATCCCAGAAACCCCTTAGACTTTTGAAGTGAGGATCAAGTAAATAATTACACATAACAGAGAAATATTGTACATTTTCATTAATGAGAAAATATTGTTAGATGGTCAATTTTATCAAATGATTGTATATAACATACATAAAGGAATTCAGAGACTGTTGATGGTATGGAACCAGTGCGGGGTAGAGGTGT
Organism: Oxyura jamaicensis; assembly: GCF_011077185.1. Classification (NCBI taxonomy): domain Eukaryota; kingdom Metazoa; phylum Chordata; class Aves; order Anseriformes; family Anatidae; genus Oxyura; species Oxyura jamaicensis. The sequence continues at coordinate 34,392,474 of NC_048896.1, forward strand.
ATTAAAGACAGGGAAAGATCTGAAGTGGGAAATACAAGGTAATATTTGTGTTCCCTTATTTGTGTGTGTGTGTGTTAAATTACAGTTTTAGCCATTCCTGTAGATTGATTTCAATTATAGTTAGTTCCAATATAAAAAGTATTTCACCAGTTCTTCCTATTGAAAGCCCAATTTCACACGCATTTACACTGAGATCTATTCAACTTTAGCTGGTACTCAGTATTCATTGTATTAGGCTTGTGTTTTAAAATCAAGTTCGCTCTTCCAGTATTGCCAAAGCAAAACATAATGTAGCAGTCACATTATAGGCACACAGGAAAAAAAAAAGAAG
>NC_048896.1:34392904-34399972 GCF_011077185.1 Oxyura jamaicensis
AATAAAAATGATTTGTATTAAAGGTTAAATATTCCCTAAACTATAGTGTTACCAGTTTTATAGGAACGATGTCTTTATATCCTTGTGCAACGCATCATCAATCCACAGCCAAATACCACTGACACTGTACATTTTTTATCTCTACAGAACAATATTTGGATACCACTTACCTCTGAGGCAGTTCTGGAAATTATAAATATATTTCTTTCTTGGGATCTAAAGAAAGCACATCAAAATGAATGATGGAGCCTACAAACTGAATTTGCAGCTGTTTTATGTAAACTGTGAGAAAGTATAACATTTCTTGTTTTAATTCACGCTATCCAGAGTCTTAAAGATAGCAATCTGAAAATGTTACTTTTGTAATATTACTTTATAGTTCTTACCTAGCTGTGTAAAAGATCACAAAAAAATAGTCTTTCTTATGCAAGGGAGGACCATGACAATATAAGATTGAAGTAACCCCCATGCAAAATCCTGGAGCTAATTCTAGCTGGACTGGTTTACAAGGGTTTATAAAAAACATTACTGAAGAAAGAGATTGTTCTTAGTTACAAATTTGCACCAGATACTTTTAATAAACCTTTTTTACTTCTTTCTTTTGGTGATCCAGAACACAAATGCTCTCTAAAAAAACCAAAGTTATCACAAACTTTGTGATAACTACCACTCTTTTGTGATAACTACCACTCTTTACCAAAGTCCTAGGACTTTGGTAAGGAAGAGATCTAAGACAAAGACATGTCCCTTTCACCTACCAGGTGTTGGAGACCTGTAGAAATCAGTGGTCAAAACTGACTGAAAATATTTTAAAAACTATATATATGCAATGATTCTATGATTCTAATTTTATTCAATTACAAACTGAATCCAGCAAACATTGGGAATATATAACATCTCTTGAATCTCCTTCTAAGATTTGCAGATTCAACGTGCAATTTTATCAATAAACCTACTGTAAAATAATCCTATTGATTTTATTTTTAAAAGATGCAACCTTTATTCTATTATGTACATTATTCTTTCATAGCACCACTAGCACAGTATTGTGGAAACGCTACATTTATGGATACAGTCTGCTTGGAAGTGAAGACCTAGACAATGGTCTCATATGGTTAATTTGTAGTACTTCTATCAGTGTACTATTGTGTGCATGATGACTGTCAGTTCATTAGAATTTTAATCCGCTTATAAATATTTGATATGGTTTATTTTTTTTTAAACTTTAAGCCTGTCTAGTCTAGTGATATGTTTATTGTCTAAATTAAGCCTTAATATTTCACTTGCTCTAATGCTTTATGTGGCAATAGATTTTTACAAGGGTGTAATAAGAATGGGTTAAGCTTGTTCTATTGTCACTATTGTCACGGATTTTTTTTTTTCTTTTTTTCCCTGTGCACTTTCTACTCTCATTCCAGTCCCTTTAATTGACACTTTAATTGATTCTAAGAGTAAATGGCTCATGTGTTCTCTTAGAAATAGTCATCTACTATATTATGGTTCTTTGATTATTTCATTTTTTATTGAATTCATGCCCAATACCTAAGTTCAACTATTGGTTATTCAGCTTGTTACTGAAGGAAAAGGGCAATTGTCATTCAGTCAAATCACAGAATATAGAAAAGGTCAGGTTTCTGTAGTACATTATTCTAATTCATAGAATATTGTACATAAGACAATATATTTTCCATTCTCTGATATTTCATAAAATTATTACAAGAACATAATATGGAATAAACTTAATCCACACTAAAAACAAAGCTTGCAATTAAAATGCTGAATAGAACAACATGAATAATTTCTTTTGACAATTACTAAAGTAATAAGGCTTTAGTCTTGTACCACATGAAATGATAATCTTATAATTTGCCACAGGATGCTACATATAATTTAAATCTACAGCAAGACAGATGCTAAACTGTTCACAAAATCACAAAACTGTAGGGGTTGGAAGGGACCTCGAAAGATCATCGGGTCCAAACCCCGTGCCAAAGCAGGTTCCTCAGAGCAGGCTGCCCAGGTAGACATCCAGATGGGCCTTGAGTATCTCCAGAGAAGGAGACTCCACAACCTCTCTAGGCAGCCTGTTCCAGTGCTCCGTCACTCTCACCATGAAGAAGTTCTTTCACACGTCGGTGCGTAACATCCTGTGTTCTATTTTGTGGCCGTTGCCCCTTGTCCTATCCCCACAAACCACTGAAAAGAGGTTAGCTACATCCTTCTGTCTCCCACCACTCAGATATTTGTACACATTGATAAGTTCCCCCCTCAGTCTTCTCTTGTCCAGGCTGAGCAGACCCAGGTCTCTCAGCCTGTCCTCATAGGAAAGATGCTCCAGGCCTCGTATCATCTTTGTGGCCCTCTGCTGCAATCTTTTCAGGAGATCCCTGTCTTTTTTGTACCGGGGAGCCCAGAACTGGACACAATACTCCAGGCGAGGCCTGACCAGGGCAGAGTAGAGGGGGAGGATCACCTCCCTTGACCTGCTGGCCACGCTCCTTTTAATGCACGCCAGGATCCCATTAGCCCTCTTGGCCACCAGGGTACACTGCTGGCTCATGGTCAACCTGTCATCCATCCAGGAGCCCCAGGTCCTTCTCCACAGAGCTCCTCTCCAGCAGGTCGTCCTCCAGCCTGTACTGATACTTCCGGTTTTTCCTTCCCAGGTGCAGGACTCTACACTTGCTCTTATTAAACCATATCTGGTTTCTTCCTGCCCATCTCTCCAGCTGGTCCAGGTCTCACTGAATGGCAGCACAGCCTTCTGGCACGTCAGCCACTCCTCCCAGCTTCGTGTCATCAGCGTACTTGCTGAGGGCAGACACTATTCCCTCATCAAGGTTGTCAATGAAGATGTTGAACAAGACCGGACCCAGCACCGACCCCTGGGGAACACCACTAGTCACAGGCCTCCAGCCAGACTCTGCTCTGCCGATCACCACCCTCTAAGCTCGGCCCGTCAGCCAGTTCTCAACCCACCTTGCTGTCCACTCATCTATCCCACACTTTCTCAGCTTTGCTAGCAGGATGTCATGGGAGACAGTAGATGTCAAAGTAGATGACATCCACCGCTCTCCCCCCGTCTACCCAGCTGGTGATGCCATCATAGAAGGCAATGAGGTTGGTCGAGCACGACTTCCCCTTGGTTAACCTATGCTGACTACTCCTCATAACATTCTTCTGTTCCAATTGCTTGGAGATGGCATCCAGAACAAGCTGCTCCAACACCTTTACAGGGACAGAGGTGAGACTGACTGTCCTGTAGTTTCCCGGATCCTCCTTCCTGACCTTCTTGAAAACCGGAGTGACATTGGCTATCCTACAGTTTTCAGGCACCTCACCCCTTCTCCAGGACCTTTCAAAGATGATAGAGAGTGGCTCGGTGACCATGTCTGCCAGCTCCCTCAGCACACGCAGATGCATCCCATCGGGACCCATGGATTTGTGTGCGTTGAGCCCACTCAGACGCTCCTGAACCATTCTTACGTCCACCAGGGGGGAGCCCTCCATTTCCCAGACCCTTTGTCCTCTTGCCAGGGGTGAGGAGTCCCGGGGGAGTGTCCTTGAAGCAAAGACTGAAGCAAAGAAAACATTCAGTATCTCTGCCTTCTTGATGTCTTCCGTGACCAGGACTCCCCCCCTCATTCAGCAAGGGACCCACATTATCCCTAGTCTTTCTCTTGCTGTTTACATACTTGAAAAAAACCTTCTTATTATTCTTTATCTCTTTGATAAACCTCATCTCTAGGTGGGCTTTAGTCTTCCTCATTGCGTCTCTGCAGGCCCTGACAACATGTCTATACTCCTCCCAAGAGGACAAGCCCTTTTTCCACATTTCATAGAACTTCCTCTTCCTTTTGATCCTATCAATGAGCTCCTTGCTCATCCACACAGGTTTCCTATTTTTCGTATTTTTCCTATCCTTCCCCGATTTCCTATTCTTCAGGATGCACCAATCCTGAGCATGGAAGAAGTGCTGCTTAAAAGTGTTGCGTAACCTCTCTCCTGAGAAGGACCCCAGTGAAAATTAAAATCTTATCTAGATTTGTCTATACCTAGAAAAATGTGAAAACCCAATAACAGAAATTTTGATCAAGGAAAAGACAATGATGAAGACTGCACCCAGATTTTTTAACCTCCTGGTTTCTCGTGGTTTCTCATAGTTTCAATCACCCATGATGGTTTGGGATCATGTTGGCAGTCCTTGCCCAGCAACTAAGCAAATATCCACTGCAATAACTGCTTTAAAACTGAAATTCTCTTCTTGGAGCAGAAACTAAAATCCCATCCCTAGTATCAGATAGTAGTCATAGGACAATAGGATTAATATTTTACTTACAGGAAGTGTAAGACAGCTATAGTCTTTTAGGCAGAGGATAAGTAAATTCCATCTCTTAACTCTTCCCTACAATGACTATTTAACCACTACAGCTTGAGACAAAAGTAAGAGAAAGGACTAGATTTTAAATGAAATAACACTTTTTTTCTTTCTCTCTCTTTCTCTCTTTCTCTCTCTCTCTTTCTCCCTTTCTTTCTCTCTTTCTTCTTTTTTATTTCCTCATCCTCCCTTTCCTGGCTAGTTTCTTTCTGTCAGAAAAAGCTTAGTTATGTAATTCAAGAGTCTACGTCAATGAGGACAAGATTACTAATCATGAAGAAATATAGAGTTTAAAATGTATTTTCAAATTTCCTAGTAGATAGCATGTTACCTATATTTTACTTGTTATAGAGAAGATTGTGAGACATTTTGTAACTCTCTATTTTATATTTAATTCTACCCTTGTATAGCTTCAAATTTATATCTGAATGTGAAATTTCTTATTGGCATTTTCTCCATAATTTTGCTCTTTAACTAAATCCTGCATGTCTATATAGTTCTGTATTCCTCCCATCATACAAACCTGTTATTATTTTTATTCATACAAATACGGAGTTGTTCATGATGGTCATATAAATTTGCTTATTTCTGAAGCCTGTAATTTCACTTCTATTGTCCTTCATTAAATGGAGTTACTGATATTATAATGACTTGAGTTATCGGACTATGTCCCTTTCAGTTCTTTCTTGCCATTAATTACACTCAGTTCATTAATATGGCGAATTGAAAAGTTTTCAATTCGGTTAGTCTTTTCTTCCGTATTCTGGAAAATTGGTTTAGTCTCAGTCAATGACAATTAGAGCCCAATAGCAGATAGAAAGAGAGAAACTGAAAGTCAAATGACAGGTTGGGTCAGGCCCTAGTCTTCATCTGTTCTGTGTTCACAATAACTCTGAATTATGAATCAGGATGTTTTTAACCAGCTAAGGGCCTGTTTTACATTTAGTTCCCAATGTCACAGGTAGAAGAATAGGGCTGTTAAAGTCTCTCTGTATTAGTCTCTCTAAAATTCCAGTTTTAGGGATTGGGGGGGGGGTGGGGGGGGTGTCTTTTAAGTAGATTTTCATCTGTTTCAAACAGTTTTCTTTAGTCAGTCACTTGAGGAAGTGGGTATGTTTGGGTAAAAAATATGAAATTTTCTCATCATTTATTTCAGATGATACTATCAGAATTGAATAACATTTGGGAACCAACTATTTGGTTTATATTTGAAGTAGTGCATTAAGAAGAAAATAAAGGAGCACGTACTTCTACTTAAAGTAGCTGGAATGATGGCACGCATGATCCTGAAGAAATAACCTCACCTGAAAAACATCACCTTTTATAGCCAAAAACACTATCACAGAATTGATATAATTCGGATAAACTTTGAAAGTTGTCAAAACATCAATGTATCCATTCACAAATTTGCCTTTTTTTGTTTGTTTGTTTTGTTTGTTTGTTTGTTTGTTTTAAGTAAGGGATCTGATCATGTTGAACTACAAAAAAAAAGATAAAAGGTTATGGACATCTTTATGTGGAAAAAAAATATAAATAAAAGAAAAGACCATTCTTTCAATACTGGGAGGTATTGGACTAAGGACTTTCAATATTTCTAGGAGATTTTCCCTTCTCCCTCCTACAACTTTACTGTATCCTCTCAACTTGTCTTCACAGTGTTTTAAATTACATTTTTTTGTTCCTTCCCAGCCTCCCCCAAATGAACTATGAACCCTATAGTGGTCTAAGCACTTTGGAAGAAAGGTATGATTTATATGGATAAATTAAAATATTAGCCAAATACATTAATCAAAGGTATGAAGAAATGTAGAAGACATGATCTCCAATAAACCAGAGACATTTTAGAGCTGAAAATGCTGCTCCCCTTACCTTTCCTGCTGTGGAAGAAAAGGTTGATGATTCTCTGGAGATCCTGTGATAGCTTAAGACATGCCAATGACTCATCTGTAAATATCTATTCCCCTGAAGCTAGCAAGGAAAACTCCACAGAATGTGCCTGATAATATAAATCTCATCATGAAGCAATATACATCCTATAATTGCCACTGTATGGGTGAAGGCCAGATTCCCTGGCAGGTGTGAATTGGCATATCTCTGCTGAAATAACAGAACTGCTTTGTTACATCAGTTTGAGAGTCTGGACCTATTTCCTGAGCTATTTTTGTCTTACCCCTAAAATCAATTCCTTGAATGCTAAGACAAGTGAAGAAAGGAAATGATTCCCTACTACTGGGGTACCAGCTATCACATAGGATCTTGTCCAGTCTAAGACATTTAGGTTCTACGCTATTGTAAATTATAAAACATAATAAGTATATAATGGGAAAAATGTAGGAAATGAAACAAAGAAAAAAAATATTACATGACTTCAAAACTACAGTTCAGTGACTTTTCTTCAGTTTGGAGTATTTCAAATAATCTGGAGGTGAGTATGTTGAGTGTTACATTATGTAAGATAAATAAATATATATATGTAGATATATGAAGCCAGTGTTTATCGATTCTTGTAGTTTTCACAATTCTGTCATTAGAGTTATAGGGTACCATACCAAACAACATTTTTATGCTAGACATTGCTAACTGACCAAGTATTGTTGATTGATCAAAGAAGTTTTTTTTATTATTATTTCTTTTTCTTTTCTTTTTTCTTTTCTTTTCTTTTCTTTTCTTTTCTTTTCTTTTCTTTTCTT